>NW_015633444.1:1042384-1042603 GCF_001515625.1 Sinocyclocheilus rhinocerous
ACACACACACACACACACACCCGGAGCAGTGGGTAGCCATTTTCTACGGCACCTGGGGAGCAGTTGGGGTTTCGGTGCCTTGCTCAAGGGCCTCACCTCAGTCATGGTATTGATGGTGGAAGAGAGCGCTGGTTATTCACTCCCCCCACCAACATTCCTGCCGGACCTGAGACTCGAGCCCACAACCTTCGGGTTACACGTCTGACTGTCTAACCATTA
>NW_015633444.1:1042635-1043341 GCF_001515625.1 Sinocyclocheilus rhinocerous
TACAGCGGTGGGATGTGTTGACATTCCGTTCAGTCTGTACTTCACACAGCGCGACGTGAGGGCTCTCTCTTTAGAGACAATCACAGAATATGACAGAGCTCGTGTTTAAAAGTGAAAGTGAAAGTGAAAAAGTGAAAGTGACGTGTGGCCAAGTATGGTGACCCATACTCGGAATTTGTGCTCTGCATTAGGCCACGACTGCCTAAAAGCAAAACACACAGGAACAATTCACTGAATACGCAACGCGAGTCTCTGTTCTCTCTGCAATCTCTGATGTAATCAGAAAATTATTTTAATGCGTAAAGGATTGTAAAATTAATCGCATGTGTTAACATGTTAACGTTGACAGCCCTACTTTTAATAAAATTGAATGGAGGATGTTTAATAGCTTGGAAACTTGATGTAGCGATAAATCTGTCTACACACAAGAAATTTGCATTTCTATTTATTTATCTTTTGTTAGATTACAATGCCTTTAATCTTTTAACACTGGTGAAATCCAATTCAATATATGTATGTCTTAATACACATCTGTATGTATGTATATATTTATATTTATATATATATATATATATATATATATATAAACTGAACAAAATTATAAACGCAACACTTGTTTTTGCCCCCATTTTTCATGAGCTGAACTCAAAGATCTAAGACTTTTTCTATGTACACAAAAGGCCTATTTCTCTCAAATATTGTTTGT
>NW_015633444.1:1045867-1050336 GCF_001515625.1 Sinocyclocheilus rhinocerous
TATAAACGCAACACTTTTTTTTGCCCCCATTTTTCATGAGCTGAACTCAAATATCTAAGACTTTTTCTATGTACACAAAAGGCCTATTTCTCTCAAGTATTGTTCACAAATCTGTCTAAATCTGTTAGTGAGCACTCTCCTTTGCCTAGATAATCCATCCACCTCACAGGTGTGGCATATCAAGATGCTGATTATACAGCATGATTATTGCACAGGTGTGCCTTAGGCTGGCCACAATAAAAGGCCACTCTAAAATGTGCAGTTTTATCACACAGCACAATCCAGCTGACTGCAGGAATGTCCACCAGAGCTGTTGCCCGTGAATTGAATGTTCATTTCTCTACCATGAGCACTTCTCCTTTGCTGAGATAATCCATCCATCTCACAGGTGTGGCATATCAAGATGCTGATTAGAAAGCATGATTATTGCACAGGTGTGCCTTAGGCTGGCCAGAAAAAAAGGCCACTCTAAAATGTGCAGTTTTATCACACAGCACAATGCCACAGATGTCGCAAGTTTTGAGGGAGCGTGCAATTGGCATGCTGACTGCAGGAATGTCCACCAGAGCTGTTGCCTGTAAATTGAATGTTCATTTCTCTCCCATAAGCCGTCTCCAAAGGCGTTTCAGAGAATGAACTAAACTCATGAACTCACCGGACATGTCACCCATTGACTATGTTTGGGATGCTCTGGATCGGCGTATACGACAGCGTGTTCCAGTTCCTGCCAATATCCAGCAACTTCGCACAGCCATTTTAGAGTGGCCTTTTATTGTGGCCAGCCTAAGGCACACCTGTGCAATAATCATGCTGTCTAATCAGCATCTTGATATGCCACACCTGTGAGGTGGATGGATTATCTCGGCAAAGGAGAAGTGCTCACTAACACAGATTTAGACAGATTTGTGAACAATATTTGAGAGAAATAGGCCTATTGTGTACATAGAAAAAGTCTTAGATCTTTGAGTTCAGCTCATGAAAAATGGTGGCAAAAACAAAAGTGTTGCGTTTATAATTTTGTTCAGTGTATATATATATATATATATATATATATAGTGGCATCATGGGAGGGTGTGTCATATAGGGAGGGTATGTGTCATCTAGATGGCTGCAGCATGGGGACTACAAACCAAGATGGCGCAAGGTCATACACCAGGGTCCCTGAAGTTTGGCGAGAAGCTATCAAAGAGGAGGTAAGAAAAATGTTAAAACTAGGGATCACTGAAGAATCGCAGAGTGCCTGGTCGAGCCCTATTGTGCTGGTTCCCAAGCCAGATTTAACAATAAGATTTTGTAATGATTTCAGGAAAGTGAATGAAGTGTCACAGTTTGGTCCTTATCCAATGCCACATGTAGATGAGTTGATTGATCGGCTGGGCAAGGCCAGATTTATTACCACCCTTGATTTAACCAAAGGATACTGGCAAGTTCCCCTTTCTTCAACATCCAAGGAAAAGACAGCCTTCGCTACCCAAGAGGGGCTATACCATTATGTTTGTCTACCTTTCGGCCTGCACGGGGCACCAGCAAATTCTCAGAGGCTGATGGACCACATCCTCCGACCTCATCAAAGGTATGCTGCAGCGTATTTAGATGATGTGGTGGTGTATAGCCAGTATCGGGATACCCACTTAATGAAAATTTAGAAAAGTGTTTGATTCACTAAGGGAGGTGGGCCTCATTGCTAACCCTAAAAAGTGCAAACTAGTCTTCATTGAAACAAACTACCTGGGATACACCACAGGACGAGGTCTAGTTAAACCCCAAGAGGCCAAAATCAATGCCATACTAGACTGGCCTAGGCCATCCACAAAGACCCAAGTTAAGTCTTTCCTTGGCCTTGCCAATTACTACAGAAGGTTTGTCCCTACCGTTGCTAGTCAGGTTGCTCCCTTTACAGAAATGACCACAAAATAACATTCCAGGATGGTGAAATGGTCTGTGTGGCATCGTGAGAGGGTGTGTCATAAAGGGAAGGTATGTGCCATATAGATCGCTGCAGCATGGGGACTATAAACCAAGATGGCCACCCAGTCCCAAACTACAGTTACCAGGTTCCTCAGCGGTGGAGGCACAGCTGTTGTGAGTAAAGGAGAAAAGCTGGTGATGAGCTGGGAACAAAGTGACTGGCGTTCTCTTTTGTTAGAGTGTGTTGAGAGATGCTGGAAGAATTTTTCTTCTGTTGTAATTTTGGAATTTGGAGTTGATGATTAAAATAAAACTTGCTTGGCTTGATCTAGACTTGATTTGTGACACAAACCCACACTTTGGTGATACCCTACCTCTCACGACGCATATATATATATATATATATATATATATATATATATATATGAAGATAGAAAAATTTTATTTGCAAAAACTGATAACTTTTTGTTTTGTTTTTTTCAAAAAATGTTATTATGTTATCATGTTTGTATTGTATTGTATTGTTTTAATTAGCTGGAGATGCTGGATTTTTCTTCTGTTGTAATTTTGGAATTTGGAGTTGATGATTAAAATAAAACTTGCTTGGCTTGATCTAGACTTGATTTGTGACACAAACCCACACTTTGGTGATACCCTACCTCTCACGACGCATATATATATATATATATATACATATATGCATGAAGCTAGAATAAAGAGTCACTTCAGATGTCATGTTTCTAGAATGCTCATTATTTTAGAGGAGAACCTGTGATAACTGAACTTTGGATGTGCTTCACAAAGTTTATGCTGCTGCATGTTGATGTCAGGCATAATGAAGATGTTCCATTAAATATTTTATCAATCAGACAGTTGTTTTCTTGTTCTCAAAAGCTCACAAAGTTTAAAGTGTCTGTTTTTGCAGAATGATTGCGTGTTAGGGGAGTAAGCATTCCTTCATCATTGTCCGGGATGCATCAGGATGCATTAGCGCTTACACTACAATTGCAAGGAAGTCACATGTCTCTCTACCATTTCCAAACATAGAGTACATTCATTCTTATTCCACCCACAAGATCAAGTCAGCTCAACGTCACAACAGAAAAACCTGTGTATGGGTGAAACTCAGAAAGAGCATGACCGGGTCATATTTAACCCTAAAATCAAAAGAAAAAATAAATTTTGACATAAAAAGTGTATTTTTTAGAAACCTTTGTCATGCTGGAATGATGCTGTTGTCCAGGACACATCAGGACGCATTAGTGTTTACTACAAATGCAACTCTAAAGATAGATAAAATGCTTTGAAATTCATTTACACTTCAACTACTAAATTACTGAGTACTAAATTAGTCATTTCAAAATTTTCAATTAAAAGCTTAATTTTGTATATATTCTCTGATACAAATATATCTTGCTTTAATGATGTTGAGATATTTCCCTAGAAAAAAAAAATACTGCGATTTTGCGAGGGGTTGATGTGTTTTGTTGATTTATGTTTACTGAAGTGTTTGCGAGTAGGTGTTCTAAAAGAGGGGGCTGCTGGTGACTAACGGGAAGTGGGTGCCAGAACTTCCTCTTATGTCAGTCCACTCATACGAGAGCCCCATCCGTGTGATGAATAAGATCGGACCCATGTAGCTGAGGAGCTTCAAGCACCTCCTCAGAAACCTCTCATGCTGTGTTCTTATCAACAGCAGTCCCTGCATTTCAAAGTAAAAAACAGCCAAAGTAAATAAGGTGTTATTATTGGAAACAAATGTGTAGGTTTCATCTTAATGAGTCCCCCGTCAACTCCCGCAACTCCCATAAACAAAAACAACATTTACACATTTCATTTGTTCCAGATTCTTCAAGAACAAGATGCTTATTCCCAACTTTATTTGTGCTTAATGTTCCAAGCATTATGAAAGCATATGGTTGTTGTGTGAGAAACAGCATGTAAAAAAAAAAAAGTGACTGATCATCTTCTCAGTGGTAAACAGCCTACTGGAGATTAAGCTTATCTGTCAATAATGACTGACAATAATGACTGTTCATGCCTGGTCAAGTCTGTTCATGCCTCGTCAAGTCAAGTCAAGTCTGTGTCTCTAGTCGTCGTCTGTTTGGATTATGTTTGGATGTTTGGATCACTGTAAATAAACTGCACTTGGGTTCTTCACTACGCTTGCCTTCAGTGGACTGAATTCGTTACAGAATACATGACCACCACAATGAACCCAGCAGTTTCACGCCTCCTCTGCCTTCGTCAAGGTGGCGGGCCTATTGAAGATTTTGTTCAGGACTTTTGTGGACTCTGCAACCAAGTGGATTTTAATGATGTGGCCCTTAAGGACATATTTCGGGTGGGTCTTAATGAACCCATTCGTTTCCAGCTACCTGGGGGGAAAATAAACTGGTCTCTAGAACAATATATAGACTTTGCTCTGCAGTTGAGTGGATCTGCTTTCACTGTGGGTGTCATGGAGAAGGAACATGACATTTCCCAAAAGTCTGTTCACGTCATGCCTGCCAAGCCAAAGCCTGCACACATCATGTCTGCCAAGCCACAGCCTTCTCACG
>NW_015633444.1:1050662-1057554 GCF_001515625.1 Sinocyclocheilus rhinocerous
TTTGTAGTTTAATTCCTGCTGTTTGTGTCATGCTTCCCTTGCCCTCATGTATTCATGCCATTGGTTCGCTTGTTCATTGTGTCATTTTCTGATTGGTAGTCTTAGTCATGTGTCTTGTTTCCCATTGGTTTGTTCATGTCATGTGACCCTTCTTGTCTGTTATAAGTAGCCATCATGTTCCCATTGTGCCTTGTTGTGTATTGAAGTTGTAACCTGCTGTCGGTGAGTCTAGTCTGTTCATGCCACGTCAAGTCTGTTCATGTCAAGTCAAGTCTCTGATTATGTTTGGATGTTTGGATTTCACCTGTAAATAAACTGCACTTGGGTTCTTCACTACGCTTGCCTTCAGTGGACTGAATTCGTTACATACATACATATATATATATATTAAACTGTACTTGCAGATATAACATTATAAAAGGCCACTTAAGTGTACGTAAGAGTACACTTTCATATAACATTTAACTTTCAAATTTTTTTAACACAGTTAAAGGGGTCATATGATGCAATATCAGTTTTTCCTTTCTCTTTGGAGTGTTACAAGCTCTTGGAAGCTGATCCGTGCTAGAATTTTCATTCCCGTGTTTTGTTGCTCTGCCTTGTCTTCGTGTGTTTTGATCTTGGACTATTTATCTGTTTTATGATTTGTTTGCTGCCTGCCCTGACCTTTACCGGTTTTTGTGGATTACTCTTTTGGATTGCCTCGGATGTACTGTTTCGCTGATATTTTGACCCTGCCTGTTTTGATCACACTCTTTTAATTAAAAGCCTTGCGTTTGGACCCCTACTACGTTGTCATGCCTCTTCATTACAGTTATACCATGTTATATTTAAAGTTAATATATTTTGAAAAAAAAAATACAGTAAGCTGTAAGTCATTGCAACGTATGTTTTTACATTAACTCATCAAAATAAGATGAGCAATTTCAAAAGTTATATAAAATTTTACTTTTTTTGTTTTGTTTTTAAGTCAGTTGATTATACTTAATTTAAGGCAGAAAACGTAAGTTTTTACGTTGGATTTTTTTTTACAGTACATTACAGTAAATTGCATCTTCATCATTACAAATGTGTAATTACAAATATATTTAAATACATGCCATACACGTTTATAGAAATGGCATTAAAGTATAATTTAGTTTACCATAAGGTAAATATTAAGCAACTCTGTTAAGGTATATTTTTTCTTTCTTTTTAAAAGTATTCTAAAGTCTACTTCTTTTTCACAAGGGATTGTATGACTTCAAAAAACTTGGCAGGAGTCATATGAATTACTTTCTAAAATATATTTTTATTATTCTATGGCACTTTTGTGTCCCATTGAAGGTACAAGGGGGGAAAAGTATTAGGGGCATAAAAGGACCAGTATTATTATTTAAAAAAAAAAAAATCTCCTTTTGCATCCCACAGAAGAAAGAAAGTCATAGAGTAAAGTTTCAGAATGACATTAAAGGTGAGTAATAATGATGGAATTTTAATTTCGGGGTGATTTTTTTTTTCTGCAAGTCATTATAAATGTTTTTTTTTTCTTTCTTTTTCAGGTTTAAGAAAAACTGATAGATTATTATGATTCATAATCAACTCAAAGCATAAGCTGTTGCCACTGTGGCCAATTACCAGTCACCTTTAGGTGATCAAAACAGACTTCAGATTTATGCATAACTGCTATATTTCAGCAAAACCCCATGATAGCAGATCGATAGCATCAAATATGAGAGATATTGACATTCATAAACAACATTTCAGATGCTGGGCAGACAGTTATGTTTGACTAGAGATGAAAGAGGCTTTGAACTCCCTAAAATTGCCACACTTTGATGACAACTGTGAAAATAACAAGAATTATCATATGCAAAATAACAAGAACATGTGTTGTGAGTATGTGAGATATGACTATGCACTAAAACAATTTTATATATTTGATGTTGCTTTTTGTGGCACGATTAATTCAGAAGTAGGACCCTATAGGGAAAGCAGTGCACATATACAATATTTTCTGATGGAGAGAGCTATCTGAAGATAAATGCTCTTTCACCTCGACTCCATCAATTATGTAAACCCTGAAATTAACATTGAGTCAGACTTTCTTATTCTCCACAAATGCTCCTGACAGTTTAGTTCTTGCATTTGTTCAGGCCAATTGAAAACCCGACCATTATGAACAATTTACTCAGAGAAACTTATGGGAACTTAAGTGCTGATTATGTCTCCTCACACTCTTTTCAGGACAGTTTAGGATTATGTGCGCATCCCTAAGTGACCCACAAATCTGAGCAAGGCACTTTATATAATGCAGACTGCATCCAAACAATTCATATTTCATGCCGTTGTCATGGTGCTATGCATTGGTAAGGGTGAGTCTGAGCTAGATGAAGACAGATGTGACAGTAATATACAGCGCAGTTCAAAAGTTTGAGATCACACTGAAAATCTGTGATTCAAAACTTAATTTAAAGCTTTAAAATAAAGGCACTCTGAAAATGATAATTTGTTATGCTGATAATATAGTTATATTTGTAGTCTATTTGTTATCATTTCCAAGGGTTTCTAATGTTGACTGGATAATTTTGCTGCCAGCAAATCACTTTAGTGAAAACTGGCTCTCGTACAGCTGTGGAGAGATCTTTATGTGTATGTGTGTATGTGTGTGTGTGAATACTTAATACAGATCCACTGATGTAGATCAGATCAATGTGTAAATGCATGCCGCTAATTTAGTTTCAGAGCTGGTGAGACCATAAAATGCAAAAAGCATTAAAAAGATGTTGTGCTTTTGTTTTCCGTGCATGTAATCACATCAGGTTTCTTCCTGCAGTCTGTATGCGAAGGATGAAAATCAGATGATACATCAACAGGTACATCGACTTTTAGCTAAAACCATGTTCCTTGGTGATGCATAAAGTCATAGTCCACGGCTAATAGCACTTTAAGAATAATAATAAAAAAAGGATATACAGGCAATACAAAATAAATACCCGTGGCTCCTGACAATATATTGAGGTCTTATGAAGCGAAATGATCGGTCTGTGCAAGAAACTCAACATTATTTACAACATTATTACTTGTAATCCATAGCTTCAGGCAAAAAAAAAAAAACATCAGTATTTATCAAATATTTACTATGGTAATCAACATTATTCTACAAATGCAGTCCATGAAGCTTTTCATTTCCTTTCATTCCCATTCATGAACAGTTTCCTGGGAAGAAGGGACAAATCCACACTGCAAACATTCACAGGGCAAAGTCACTCCATTAACTGCATACTAATTCAGTCTGCTACAAATGTTTCAGTTTGCTCTGAGATCCTGCTCTTATTTGCAATAGCAGACAGGGAATCATTAAGAAATGTCGCAGGCAGTTGCTTGATCTGTCATACTTCTACCTTCCTTGACCGGTATGACAGATGCTCTGACAGAAGAGGCAAAGGCAGTTGGCAGATGTGACATCCCCTACCGTTGAGATATTTTGAGCCAGCTTATGTGACCTGAGCTTAACAGACCCATAAAATTCCATAAAATCGGACATTTCCAATATGCGCAAAAATACGTAGCACACAGATTTTGTGTGTAATAGATAATGATTAACTAGATACTATTGTCTATCTACAATGCTGTGAAAACAAAAGTACACAAAATGTAGTTGTATTGAACATATCCCTTGTAAAAAGGAAGTACACTTAAACATCGTTTTTTAAAAGAATAACTGAATGTAGTGTTTTCGGACACTTTTGCAATTCAAATGCATAGGAATGAAAATGTATTATAGTTTAAATTTATTTAAAATGCAATTATATTTTTATATAATTTAATAATTACTTCTGTTGTCTTAGAAATATGATTGAAGTGCACTGCTGAATATACTGACAAGCAATTATGGTAAACTAAAATATATTTAAAAGTATTAGTTCACTTCCAAAATAAAAATTGATGATGATAATTTGATAATTTAAATTTAAATGATAAAATGATAATTTACACACCCCCATGTCATCCAAGATGTTCATGTCTTTCTTTCTTCAGTCGCAAATAAATTAAGGTTTTTGAGGATTTTATTTTCCATATAATAGACTTTAATAGGACCCAATGGGTTGAAGGTCCAAATTGCAGTTTCAGTGCAGCTTCAATGGGCTCTACACGATCCCAGCCGCATTATAAGAGTCTAATCTAGCGAAACCATTGGTCATTTTCTTAAAAAAAACAAAAACAAAATATATATATATATGAGCAATATCACTCGAGTACGAGAGCGATACCGGCTCTATATCAGCATGGCTGTGATTAGGCCAGAGGCACGAGGCCGAGTGCCGGAGGCAATCACAGCCGCTGATATAGAGCCGGTATCGCTCTCGTACTCGAGTGATATTCGACTGAAGACAGACATGATCATCTTGGATGACATGGGGATGAGTAAATTATCAGGACATTTTTATTCTGGAAGTGAACTAATCCTTTAATGTAACTTCTATTAAAACTTGTATGTCATGTACTTAAATATATATTTGTAATTACACATTTGTAATGATTTAGTTGCAATGAAAAAATATTAAATTTAAATGTAATATCAAATAACACAATACATTTTAAATTATAATATGGTACTTTACATGAGGTTTAGTATGATAGTCAGCCCAACAAAATAGGTGTACTTCTTTAAAGCCTGTCAAAAATGATTAAAACATAATGATTTAAAGGGGTCATATGATGCTGCTAAAAATAACATTATTTTGTGTATTTGGTGTAATGAAATGTGTTTATGCGGTTTAAAGTTAAAAAACCAGCCATTATAAAAGTGCTCCACAAGGCTCTGGGGGGGCTAATAAAGGCCCTCTGAAGCAAATTGATGTGTTTGTGTAAGATAATAATAAAAACACAAAATATCCATATTTAAAACTTTATAAACTGTAAGCTTGGAAATGCCAGGAGATTTTTAAATATAACTCCAATTGTATTAATCTGAGAGAAGAAAGTCACATACACCTAAAATGGCTTCAGGGTAAGTAAATCATACGGTAATTTAGATTTACATCAGTGTAAATTCATAGAAACCAATATTGTTTAACAAATAATGTTTTGAATGCACATTTTGTGATTATTCATTCAGCTTAATAAACAGAAAGGCCCATTTCTTATGTGGAAAAAGTTAGTACACCCCTACATGTTCTTGACTGAGACGTATTGCTAAATGAAGTTCTTAAAATAAGGATCAGTTGACTTGGTAGACATTCATGATGAAACTACATTATAACTACTGTTCAAGTTTGGCCATAAGCATTGAAGTACATGGTATCATCATGACAAGATCCAAAGTGCTAGTTGAGCTCCTCTGAATGAAGGTTTTTGAGGCTTATGAGGGACACTGTGAGTGTCAAACAAGACTGCACTAATCTGGCCTATACATGGGGGATCAGTAAGGAAGAAGCCTCTGCATTCAGATGTTCAAGGCGAAATTGAAGCTTGCCATCCAACAGCTACATGAAACAGGACTTGGAACAATGTGCTCTGGACAGAAGAGTCCAAGGTGGAGTGGTTTGGCCACACTTTCAAACACTGTTGGAGAAAACCAAACACTTCATTTTAGGTATAACTGTGTAGCACTGTGGGAATGCTGTGGATTTAGATTGTTTTGCTGCATGTTTTTTGTTCTGAATGGCATATTATGCAAAGAGTGCTTGAGGAGAACATGAGGCTAGTAGCTTAAACTGAACCATAATTGTAGTTGTTAACACGAAGATGACCATAAACGTCATACACTTCAGTCTTAAGCCAGGATTTCAAAGTCTTTTATCTAGAATAAAAATTATAGTCCATAAATAATGCAGATCCTGTGAACACAAGCTAAACTTCAATATTTAACTACATATCTTTTCAGTTACGAAAAATATGTAAAATTCCACACAAACATATGGAACATAAATTATTAATGTTTTTAAATTTTTTTTCTTTTTTTTCTGTGTGTGTGAGTAATTTGGTATGTTAATTTTATCTCTGTCCGATTTCTCAAAGCTTTTTTATGGCTCGTCTTACAAGCAAACAAACAAACAAATCAGCTACATTACATTATAATGTATGTACATTAATAATAATACATTATAAATACATTGTAATTACATACTATATATAGTGCTTTTATATAGGCGTTAGCATTCGTTAGCTTGTCATTAGCATTTCCATTCGTGCCTATTGCTTTTTTTTTTTCTATGCAGGGTTTTTAAACAGAGCCTCTATCTATTATTTCATGTATGCAGAATCCAAACAGCATATGTACTTTGAGCAATGGTATATGGATTAAGGGAGGATTAAGTCTATTAGTCCCTCACCTCGCCTCCAGAGACAGAAGATTCCCAGTCTTTTGCTTCAGTGGAGCAAACCACACTCTTATTGCCCTCCCAGTGGAGCTCAACATCACAGACAAAGCAAAGAATATCTAATAGAGAACTCACAAAGAACATGTCTGGGTAATATTTCACATCAACACTAAACGCAGCAAATTCTCAACAAATTTCCTCCATGATATATACACTACCATTCAAAAGATTGGGGTCAGTTAGATTTTATTAAACAAATATGCATTAAAATGATCAAAAGTGACAGTAAAGACATTAATAATTGTTCAAAAAAAAATTAAGATTGAGAGTTAAATCATCATATTAGAATGATTTCTGAAGTATCATGTGACACTGAAAACTGGAGTGATGATGCTGAAAATTCAGCTTTGATCACTGGAATAAAATTACAATTTAAAAGGTTAAAATAGAAAAGTTGTTTTAAATTATGATACTTCACAATATTACTGTTTTATTGTATTTTTGATCAAATAAATACAGCCTTGGTGAACAGAAGAGACGTATGCTCTTATAATATTATATTATGAAATCATTGGTTTAGTTTTTTT
>NW_015633444.1:1057599-1064118 GCF_001515625.1 Sinocyclocheilus rhinocerous
GCAGGAAATTGAAAACCCAGAGCTGGAGCAAAGGTGGGGTGATAGAGTAGGAAGGGGAAATTGCTGTCGCTCTTCCACTCAAAATTATGTTCCAGTTTGCAGGTTGTTTGTTAACATGCAAAGCTTAAAAGGTTACCTACAAATTAAAATGATGTCATAATTTACTCACCCTTATGTCATTCCAAACATTTATGTCTTTCTTCAAACACAAAAGAAGATTTATAGAAAAATGCATGTGTTTTTTGTCCATGGACAAAATTTATAAATGTGGTCCAAAGTTCTTCATGGGGAGGGTATAATCATAATTTAATATGAGTGACAAATCACTCCTTGTCATAGCAGTGATTGTGGAAGTGAAAACACATAGACACAGTAATGTTCAAATTAATAGAAATGATATTTCTGTTGAAATAATTAAATGTGTAACTACTGTATACCTGTCAGACTCTGTTCCTGTCCTGTGTTTTGTTCCCCACGTGCTCCATGTCCCGGTTTCCCATGGAACCTAGCGTGTGCTTCCATAAAATTCCCTTGAGAAGAATCTGCAAATCAGCAGTATTAAACAATTAAATCATTGGAAATTCTATTTTGCCAGAGTACTGAGCCTTGGCTCTTCTCCATCATTCTCCCCGACTGTGTTAAGTTTGGTTGCACGGAGCCTACAGCTTATGGGCCACTTTAAAACTTAATTCACTCTGTGCTAGCCTTCCATCATCCTCTTCTAATAACCACAACGATCGCAGACAATGTGACATCTCCCTGGACAGACGAAGAGATAATATTATTTCACCAGCCTTCAGGGAGAAGTCAGAAGCTGAGATTGAGTCGAATGCTCTCCTGTTGGCAGGCCATAGCTCATGAACAACTGGCACATTGGGATGGGAGAGATGCGAGAGGACTTTGACCCAAATGTGGAGCAGACCACGTCCCAGACAGCTGTGGCAGCAGGGGGAATGATGGCTCCTGAGACAGCTGTGATAAAGCCTTCAAAAGTCCTGCAAGGATTTTACTGTTGGGTAACAAGTCTGAAGCGGGACCTGGATTCAGAAGCTTAACAGAGGATTAGACGGATGGCGCTCTTTGAGGCGGGATTTTATGCTGTGTTTTATTTGAAAGGGAGATATTTTCTTTCAGGAAAAAAAAACAACCTCTGGGTGGATATTTTTATTAAAAAAATGAAAGTTCTGTTATCATTTATCCATGCGGTGGATTTATAATTAGTTTTGTTTTACGTGGAAAAAAAGTACACATTTCATAGATTGTCCATGCTGCTCAGATCTCCAGTCATTTTTGCTGGAAAGCAAATCCAATATCTAAAACTTATAGCCATAACTCTAAGTAATGCATTTTGAACACTGTTAAAAAATAAATAAATAAAAACAAAAAGACAATAAGACAAAAACACTTCGTAGTGGTTCAATCGTAGTGGTGTGCCATAAAAGAAAGTGATTCAGCATAATAAAAACAGTACTGTACAATGGAAAATGCTTCAAGTATTAAATGCTTTATCAAACAGAAAAGTATTTTAACTTAGATTTAAAACCTTCTGAGTCACAAAAACGACAAAAAAAAAATACTTTAAAATTGTTTTCACTTAGAAATTTTAACAAATCATTACGATAAAACGGCATGTATCACATTAAATTAAACATGAAATTTTAAAGTATAAAGATAGCAATTTCTTGCAAAATGTACACAATTAATCTTTGTTTTATTTACAGTCTTGAAAAACTTCTAGTTCTTTGAACTTTGAAAAAGTACTAAAACATGTGAATTACATTAAAACCAATGACAGAATTTCCCCAAATGTTGTCCCAGCTAGTAAAACACAGTAGTCTGAACAAACAATTTTATATTAATCAATACTGCTGAAATGTTAAGGAGTTCCCAGCATGCATTGCAGCATCAACAAATTATGTGGTTACTGTTATAGGACTGTTGTTTTGCTGTTTGATGACTTTTTTGAATGTTCTTTGTTGTTTTGTCATTATTGTTAGTAATTTGTTGAGTTGTGATGTTAAGGGCTCATCCTTTCACTATTCTTGAGATCTGTGTCAAGTGTTCAGGTCCTTGCTTTGTAAGATGATTATGCCTTCAGAAACATGGACACCAAACCAATCAATTTATTGTGTTACTAACTGAAAATCAGATAAATTTGTAGTTGAATACAGAATTGATTGGCTAAATCAGGCATTTTTGCATTTAGTGAACAAACCAACTAAAATTGACAAAACAAAGTACTTTTTAAAAGATTTTTAAGACGATAGTTGAGAGAACCTAAACATCTTTAACTTTTTACTGTGCAAAGGATGGAGGCAATTTTTTTATTTTACTATAATTTTTTTTGTCATTTGTATCAACAACAGTAATATATATATATACGTATATATATATATATGTACAGTATATATGTATATATACATGCTTCCCAAAATTACAACACCTATTGAAAAGCTCATACTTGTGTATGCAACATTCAGGAATAAACCTCACTGGTATTTGTGCATCAAGCAAGCACGTTTGAGCTTCTGTTAACCATATTTGATGTGCTCTATGTGCATTGATCAATGTTAATATCTAACTAAAAGGCTAAATTAAATCTGTTCATCATATAAAGTGATGACTTGGATTAAACAGCTCATATGGATTTCATTTTTATTATTTCTTGAAGTCTAAATTTTGGAAGCTTGCATGTTTTGGTGGAATGGAGGGCAAATTTGATGAAATGGCTTTTAGTGAAGGGACATACATCTCTCATGTTTCGTTCATTCATGTTTAAAGATGAATGAAAGTTTTATGGGTTTGGAACAGCATGAAGGTGAGTAATTGATGACAGAATTTTCATTTATCCCTTTAAGTCTAAACATATGCCGTCAAGCTCCCAAAATGACAATCACCATCTGAAACCACAAGATAGCTTTGCGTAAGAAAAATCTGTATCTATCTAATCTATCTATCGATCATTATACACTTTACATTAAAATTAATTATTTTTAGCCTACATATTCTCTATGTAGGCTACACGTGCAAAACTCGAACACCCCCATCTCATTATAATCAAGAAAGTTTTCCACACTTACAGTCTCAAGAGTCACAGAATCCATAACTTCAGCGAATGCTTCATTATAAAAAACAAAAAAACAAAAAACAAAGCTGCAATGCAAAAAAATCAGGTAATTAGAAAATTTAGAAGAAACAGAAGCAGACAAAAATGGTATGCTTTGACTGATGCTTGTAATCTAAAATATTTTTGGATTAATTGAGCAGCCCTAATACAAACTCAATATATATATATATATAAAAGAGTGGGTTACATTTTTTACATCTAAATGATTGTCTGGCAGACTATTGGAGTAGCACTGGTGAATGTGCTTACAGTGTGCTGCTTTTGACAAATGACTCTGCTTCTCCAGCCTGCTGTACTGCACCAATCAAATTATCCCAAGGTGACATGCTGAAATGCTAATATCTCCGTCTTCATCACTGCAGAAGGCTTTTTGGATGTAGATATAGAACATTTATAAATTCTCTCCACACTTCAGAATTCAAGCCAACTATGAAATGTCCTAAACAATGCAATGAGTCCTCACCTGTCCTTTAGTTTAACTTCAAGGAAAAAAGTGTACTCTACTTTCAGATTTGTGTGTAAAAAGATCACACAAAAGCAGCACTTTTTTTTTTTCGGCACCCATATTAATAGCCAACAGCATTTACACTGCATGTACTGCATAACAGAATTGTAACTAAAAGTAGAGTTTCGATCCTGAGCCAATATTTACAGTGCTGAACTCAGCAGAAAACATGCAACATGAACTATAAACCTATTTATCAAAACAGTCTTTTGAAATATGAATGACTCAATCATTCTTAAATAATACATGTCAGAACAGAACATTGTTTTTTTTTTTCTTTTGACTGAATCCAAACTAGTAATATAATATAATATAATATAATATAATATAATTCATTACTTAATAACATAAACATTAAGAGAAATAAAGCATATAAAAACTTTATTTCAACAACATTTCTTATTTAAATTTAGTTTAACTTGATGTAATAAAAACTACAACAACAAAAAATAAATGTAAAAAAATACTACAGTATAAATTAAAAAAACTAAAAACTATTGTATATAGACAGTAAAAAATACTAAATGACAAAATCAACAACAATATTTAACAAATAAAAACAGAAATCAGAAAAATCGAAACTAATTCAAAATAATAATACAAATTATAATGGTATCTTTTGTAGGGGGCTTGGGCAAAGTTGGTTTTGCATAATTCTGCCTCCAAGCCAATTCATGTCAGTATAAATGACAATGACAATGACAATTTATTTATATAGCACAATTAAAAACAACCCATGTTGACCAATGTGCTTTACAACAACTAAAACCACACACAACAAAATAAAAACACAAAGACAATAAGACAAAAACACTTAAAATCGTAGTAGAGTGCCATAAAAGAAAGTGCTTCAGCATAATAAAAACAGTACTGTACAATGGAAAATGCTTCAAGTATTGAATGCTTTATCAAACAGAAACGTTTTTTAACTTAGATTTAAAAACAGACAAAGATGAAGCCAGTCTAAACGAAATGGGCAAATCATTCCAAAGTCTGGGGGCAACTACAGAAAATGTGCGGCCACCCCAAGACCATTTTAAAAACCGACTTGCGAGTTTGATGAGCCTAGTTTACAGTTTGTTCTATTGTTAACAAGCATTGTTCAATACTGAAGCCATATTTTAAAAACTGTTCATACAGCCTGCATTACCAACATGAAACTTGGCCAAACAATTAATCTCACTTCCAAAACTCACTCAGACCAACAAAATACTTCATATCTGTCTCAAAATAAGCGTGTTTTACCATAACACTGGCCACAATTCTCATTCAAAAAACATACATTTCATTTATAACACACTGACCTAAAAAAAAACATGGAGCATTACATTTATCTTTTAAGTTTGAATGATTTTTCACATAAGTATTTCATTATAGGATGAGAATAACATATTTTTATTTTACTGACTGTATGACAGCACAAAGAGTGAATGAGAAAAGCAGTACTTTTATATAGTGAAAAAAGCTGAGATTACTGAGGCAATCATTACAAAAAACAAAAACCCATCAACATTTACAAAATGTACTTGTGAAAATAAAAATAAAATTTGGCCTTAACTATTATGTACTTACGTCAAAAAATAAGTAAAATGTACTGTACTTATTGTGTTCATATTGTATTGCAAAACACTTTTGCTGCTATTGAAGTGGGATACGGGTAAGGTTAGGGACAGGTTTGGAGGTATGGGTAGGTTTAAGGGTGGGTTAAAGTGTAAGGGATGGGGGTCAACAGTGTAATTATAAATGTAGTTACATAAATTAGTTACAGATGTAATTACATGCAGGTATTTTTTTAAATATAGTACAATGTAAAAACATGTATGTACACAATAAAAACACTTTTGCTGCTATTGAGTTGGGATATGGGTAAGGTTAGGGACAGGTTTGGTGGTGTGGGTAGGTTTAAGGGTGGGTTAAGGTGTAAGGGATGGGGGTCAACAGTGTAATTATAAATGTAGTTACATACATTAGTTACAGATGTAATTACATGCAGGTATTTTTTAAAATATAAGTACAATGTAAAAACATGTATGTACACAATAAGTGCATTGTACCAAATGATTAATTGTGCATAGTAGTTAAGGCCACTTAATATAAAGTGGGAAATAAATAAATAAATAAATAAATTCCTGAAGCAATTGCAATTGCAAAAAAATAATAATAATTTCTAGTATAATGAGGTATGTGCAGTATTGTGTGTGTGTGTGTGTGTGTGTGTGTGTGTGTCATCCCTGTGATAGACTCTCCATCTGTCCAGGGGTTTTTCCTGCCTATGACCCAGGAAAGCCTCCAGCCTCTCCATGACCCTACATAGCACAAGTCCTTTGGAAAATGTATGAAAGAGATGGTTGGATGGATGTACTGTACTGCGAGGGTCCTAGTCCTCCCTCTCTCTGCCACTCTTTCCCCCTCCCACCAATGTGTCTTCCTTGAACTATGTTTCCAAATAAAATCATTCTGAAGCCATTCTGATTTATCAAAAAATATCTGAAAAAGAATGTAAGAATGTCTAAAAATAGGACACCTGGGTTGGCTTTCAGCTGAAATTACAGTTAATTGTGTATGGAATAATTATTATTTAATTTCATAGTAAATATACTGCTAAAATTTTATATTTCAATATAATTCCTGCATAAATGGACAGAATTTGCCATCATTTTGATTTCAATGTGCTTTTATCAGTTTTTAAAGCGGTGTGTTAGCATTTGAAATATGTGCTGCAAACATATAGTGTTTTGCAGGTGGTGAAGTATGAATGACAAAAGTGCTCATGGATTTTGGAAAATGTGGTCAGTGAATGCATTTTGTGTGAAAGCATGATTCACAGTTTGGTCCGCATAGACTTTTGTATCGCTGAACGTGAGAACAGTTTTGAAAATGTGGCTTT
>NW_015633444.1:1064533-1072037 GCF_001515625.1 Sinocyclocheilus rhinocerous
CGATAATCGTCTGTTACCTGACTGATGACATCGACATCGCGATACTACGAGACATCATCGATATACGATAATATCGTCATATCGCCCAGCCCTAGATTCAACAAAAAGAACCGATTCATAAGAATAATATCTTCATGCATTGGACTACTCTGGTTGGATTAAATGTTCCACATTCACTATAAAGGAAAAAAAAAACTACAAATGGATTTGAAGGGACAAAATATTGTAGCATTGACTTAGTTTTGAATTGAATTTATTGATTGAAGTGCAGCTAGGTGAACTGCTGGGGATAACGGCGCATTTCAAATCATGGGTGTGATGCTCGAATCCAAACCCTTTGTTAACCTTGTGTTTGTACACAAATGAGTGAGCCACCTTAGAAATGTGTGGGAGTGTTTGAAAGCATTTGTTGTTGTGCCACCACTAACAGCCTGCCATTTGAGGCAGTTTAGGTTTGCCCTTTAAACAGTATTGTGTGTGTGTGTGTGTGTGTGTGTGTGTGTGTGTGTCATCCCTGTGATGGACTGGCCATCTCTCCAGGAGGTTTTCCTGCCTATGACCCAGGAAAGGATCCAGCCTCCCCATGACCCTACATAGGACAAGCACTAGCAAAATGTATGGAATAGATGGATGGATGTACAGTACTGTGAGGGTTCTAGTCCTCCTTCTCTGACACTCTTTTCCCCCACCAATGTGTCTTCCTTGATCCATGTTTCCAAACAAAATCATTCTGAAGCCATCCTGATTTATCAAAAGAAAGAAAGAAAAAATACTACAAATAGGACACCTGGGTTGGCTTTCAGCAGAAATTACAAAAAGTTGTGTATGGAATACTGTAATTATTATTTAATTTCATAGTAAATATTTTGCTAAGATTTTATATTTCAATATAATTACTGCAGAAATGCGCAGATTTAGCCATTGTCTGATTTGAATGTGCTTTTATCAGTTTTGAAAGCAGTGTGTTAGCAACTGAAAAATGTGTTAAAAATATATAGTGTTTTGCAGGTTGTGGAGTATGAAAAACAAAAGTGTTCATGGATTTTGGAAAATGTGGTCAGTGAATGCATTTTGTGTGAAAGCATGATTCACAGTTTGGTCCGCATAGACTTTTGTATCGCTGAATGTGTGAACAGTTTTGAAAATGTGGCTTTAGTTTTGAACAATGCTTGTTACATTTACATTTACATTGTCATTTAGCAGACGCTTTTATCCAAAAGCGACTTACAAATGAGGAAAATAAAAGCAGTCAAAACTAACAAAAGAGCAACAATATATAAGTGCAAATGACAAGTCTCGGTTAGCCTAACGCAGTACACGTAGCAAGGTGTATATATATATATATATATATATCAAAGTCGTCAGCTGTTAGAGTTGATGAAGGAGGGGGAGGAGGAGGACAAAGGAGGGAGGAATTGAAAAATTCAAAAAAATTCAATTGTTAGCAATTGAAAAAAAAAAAAAACTGTAATAAACTTATTTGCCAACAGTGCCTTAGATGTTACTCTCGAGGAACATATGATGCCTGCCATTAAATAAGTGGGATTCCAGCGCTGAAGAGTGATGCTGATGTTTTGTTATATAGAGTCTTTGAAAGCAGAATAGCCTAGCTGATGTTTCACCTTTTTACCTCACCTGATGAATACAACAACAATTGATGCTTCAGCTAAAATTGCCCACAGCCATTTTCTTAAAAATACAATGCATACATTTTTATCCAGTTGTGACAACTGCTGTGTGCTTTCTATAGCTAAATGAATGAGAGCCGGGGAATCATTCCCTTTGAAGGAGGAATGCAACCGAATCAATACTGACACAATGTAGCCCTCCAGCTCTTGTTGTGACCCATCTCTACCATCAGGTGGGAGACAAAAAGAGGTAATTTTGTATGATTATCATTCACAAGCTTAATTTGACATCCCAAGTGAGGGTGGCCCGGCATTCTGACATTGGCGCTCTGCTGAATAGTTTAAACCTAAGAGCATAGTTAACATTTAGGGGTGTTATATTGCATTGATGCATGATTAGACCATGAAAACAAACTTCATCAATTACAGACTTTAATAATCTCTTATCATTGCTATAATAACAGGGTGCATCTAAGATTACATGCGGGGCCCTGCAACAGACACTGATTATGAAAGAGAAAGAGAGACACTTTTTTAATTAAGAAAGTTCATACTGCCAAATTTGGCTTTCTGAGTAATTAATCATAATTTGCAATCATAATCATAATCATAATCTTTTTTTCTCTCTCTTGATAATGATGATAATATTTATGTTCTGGATTATTTGGGGAAAAATATGCTAAGACACATACCTGGTACTTGTCAAGTGAGTTATGAAAACGTCATTTCTGAATGTTCTCTGAAGATGCAATATAATCATTAAGACAACATTCCACTTGATGGAGACCTTATTTCTGTCATGACAACTCCCTGAGAGTTTTAGCATGGTAATACACATGACAATGTTAATGTGTTTGGACTTGGGGAAATAGATCTGCTACACTGCTGCTGCGGCAGAGCAAGTACCGAGACTTGCAACTGCCAATACATCCACAGACATGCTGCTGTGAGCATGTAAGAAATACTGTTGCTGCACATATAACATATATGAGACAACCCCCCAACAAAGCAGGAGACACAGAAATGGACATTACAAGCCAATAGCATGGAAGCAATAGCTGCTTCATTAGTCCATCTTTTTACAGTCCTTAATCCAGGTTTACTTAATTTCAGTTTCTGCCTGTAGGTCGGTATAAGATGAACTAAACTCTCTGATCACTGTTTAGTTATTATACCAACCTACAGGCAGAAACTGAAATTAGCTAAACCTGTATTAAGGACTGTAAAAAAATGGACTAATGAAGCAGAGCGGGATTTACAAGCCTGTTTGGACCTCACTGATTGGAGTGATTTTGAAGCTGCTGCCACCGATCTGGATGAGCTCACAGAGACTGTAACTTCTTATATCAGTTTCTGTGAAGATATGTGCATTCCTACCAGGACTCATTTAACCTACAACAACGACAAACCATGGTTCACTGCAAAACTCAGACAGCTCCGTCAGGCCAAAGAAGATGCTCACAGGAATGGGGACAGATTCTTGTATAAACTGGCCTCCCCAGCACTGTGGGGAATCAACAACTGGCAGACGATCTGAATGAGTTTTATTGCAGGTTTGAAAAAAAATAAAACACCATTCAGATCACTTCAGATCAGTGAAGATGATGTGCGTCAGGTCTTCAGAAAGAACAAAAGAAGAAAGGCACCAAGCCCAGACAGTGTGACACCAGCCTGTCTGAATACCTGCGCTGACCAGCTAGCCCCCATCTTCACACAGATCTTCAACAGATCACTGGAGCTGTGCGAAGTCCCCTCATGCTTCAAACGCTCCACCATCATCGCCGTCCCAAAGAAACCCAAAAATACTGGACTTAATGACTACAGACCTGTGGCTCAAACGTCTGTGGCCATGCAATCATTTGAAAGACTGGTTTTGGCTTATCTGAAGGACATCACTGGACCCTTACTGGACCCCCTGCAGTTTGCCTACAGAGTAAATAGGTCTGTGGATGATGCAGTCAACATGGGACTGCACTACATCCTGCAACATCTAGACAGACCAGGGACTTATGTGACGATCCTGTTTTGTGGACTTCAGCTCAGCTTTTAACACTATCATCCCAAACCTCCTCCTGCCCAAATTAACTCAGCTCTCTGTGCCCATCAACATCTGTCAGTCAGTGGATAGCTTCCTGACAGACAGGCAGCAGCTAGTAAACCTGGGAAAATTCTCATCCAGCACCCGTACGATCAGCACTGGCGCCCCCCAGGGTTGCGTCCTCTCCCCACTGCTCTTCTCTCTCTACACCAATGACTGCATGACTGAATGAATATCTTCACAACAATCACAAGCGCTAGACTGTTTGTTGCTGCGGCTGTATGAACACAGTTGCACAACTGCTTATATGCTTAGCATTTCGCTACTACATACGAATGCAAGACTGTTAAACATGACACTTACTTTTTAAAGCTTGTTTATTGTTGATTAGGCAGACTACACAATATGCACAGTGATATGAGTAAAAGAGTGTTCACTTATCTTAGATTGTTGCCTTGTCCAAATACCCACACTTGCGGTCTTGGCCACTTGAGAGCGTGTGCGCGCGACAGGAAGTAAGTGCGCAAGACTGTCCCAGGTCTTAAAAATGCCAAAGCGCAGTGCCCTTAACGCACACTAAATCCACACCCACGCTCCGGAGCGGTTCAAGATAACTTATATCATATGCTAAAAACAAGGGAGGAAATGCCATAAAATACACGTAATTCAAGATAACTTATATTCCCTGAAAAAAAAAAAGTTTCTATCTTACACAATTTT
The DNA here is from genome assembly GCF_001515625.1 of Sinocyclocheilus rhinocerous. Lineage (NCBI taxonomy): Eukaryota > Metazoa > Chordata > Actinopteri > Cypriniformes > Cyprinidae > Sinocyclocheilus > Sinocyclocheilus rhinocerous. The sequence goes on from NW_015633444.1 coordinate 1,068,920, forward strand.
GCTTGTCTATAGATATAGATATTTTTATTAAATATTAGAAAAAAATTAAAATAATACTGATTACTGAAGATGTTTTTTTTTGTTTGTTTTTTGTTGTAGTGTAGATGTTATACAGTAAGACCATGAAAACACTCTTAAGTTTGCTAATATAAGACTCAAGAGAAGCTCCTTTTTTATAAACCTTCTGGATGGATTCAGGTTCCCCAAACATGTCAAGCACATTATTATAAGGACCACAACATGTCTTTTTAATTAGCTGTTTGACTGTGTATTCAGCTACTGTACACTGCTGTATGTAATAGGCCTATGTTTGTACTTTTTCAGCAGGTTAGCAAGTATGTAAGTAGTTCAGTGTCTCTGGCAGGCCTGAGGATGGCCCTGGCCCGCACTTAGAGGTGCACACCCTGAGGGTGTTAATAAAATACCTCAACATTGGTAGAGGCACCAGAATGAGCTGAATCAGCACACTGTCAGCCTCATATACAACCGTTTCCACCCCGTAAAGATGCCATCTCAGACTGCAGAAGTCACCCAAAACTGCAGCATCTTTGATTCCTTTCACTCTTTATTTAATGGAGGCAACCAAGCAGTAATGCAATGAGTTACATTAAAGACCAAATGGCTTGTCCATGTTTTTTGTAGCTTGATTCTGTAATAAGAATATTGACCTATAACAGATTGCCTCTGTAAAACTCCCTATTGTCCTGTTGCAATACTATATTGTATGTTTGTCTCTAAATATTATATTCTCTTTCTGCTTTGAGTATCACATTCCTTCTTCATTATTTTCTCATTCCAATCCTGAATGACTTTTTTTCATCCATGAAACCCAAAAAGAGAAGGTTTGTAGAATGTTCATGCTGCTCTCTTCTATACAATGAAAGTGGATAGTGACCAAGGACTGTCAAGCTCTCAAAGAACAAAAAGCGCCATAAAATGTTTTATAAAATATGACTCATGCACTATATTCCAAGTTTTTTATTATTAATATTATTTGTGGAACAGACTAAAATTTAAACTTGGATATTCAGATGCAAATAACTTATTTTGGTTCCACAGATGAAACAAAGTCGTTCAGTTTCCGAGAGACATGGACATGAGTAAGAGATGAACGAAGTTTAACTATAATACATTTTCATTTAATTGTCTGTAATGGGTGCAGTTAATGACCAAAAACATTACATTCAGTTCACACTTGTGTATTTAAAGTATATTATTTCCATAATAAGCACTCTTTTATACAAAGTACCCTAAGTGTGAACTGCGGGAATATGTAATTATTAGTTTATTTCAAAATTGCATGCAAGTGTCAGCACATTCAACCTTTTAATCATTTTTTTTAAAGATAATATAATTATGAAATTATTAAATGAAAAAAGCAGGTGCTGTCAAGTTCTAAAAAAAATGTTGAAAAAACATTGCCAAAGTTTCATAAGATATGACATGGCTCCAAAAGATTTGGAATATGGTGCACGTATGATAACTTTTGTGTGAGGAACAGACTAAAATTTAAGCTTTAACATTCAGCTACAAAGAGGTCATTTTGGTTCCACAAAGTCAGGTTATGAAGGGCATGAGTAAATGATAAAAGTTTTTTTCATTTTTGGTGCACTATGCCTTTTTAATGCCTATGCATTTTCTTGCTCTAATTTTAGAGGCAAAATCAAAGAGTCGTTTGCAAAAGGTCCAGAGATTACATTTTGGCATCAGCGCTTTTCACTGTGATTCCCTATTTGATTTGTACTGTATCTGCAGAAAATTTATTGAATGCAATTTGATTAACAACTCAACCGTGACCTAACCTAAATGGCCTATTGTATAAAAATCATTTTTTGTGCTGACGCAAAATGAAACTCAGCCGAATAAGTGGCTAAACTAATTATCTCTCACAAGATGCAATCCAGAGGTTACTGTCGATGCAAAACTACAGTGAAGTAGACAGCTAATTAATACTTTTTTCTGTTGTGAAGTCTGACTCCCTTCTAGCTGTTAAACCACCTTTTATATTAAAAATGTCAGAAAAGTTAGCGCCAGCCTTTGCCTGAACGGAAAACATTCAGTGCTCGACAAAGCAAGTATCTGAGTGCTCCTCAAGAGATAATTTTTGCAAAAGGAAACCAGTCAATTATTTAGCGTAGTGTCTGTGCCTAGTGGCTTCTTATATCACCCTCTCTAGCCATAAATGATCTTCCAGAAGCAATCGCTGAACTTGTGCTTTGTGAGCAATATTCCTGTAGTTGTTATATTTTCCTGCCTCGGAGGTCAATAGCATTATTCTCTAAACCCTACTTTCCCACCATGTTTTAGATTCAGCATAATTTCTTCTGGTAAATTATTCATGCGCTTCTCTTTCCCGTTGTCTTGGCCTTGCACGAGGGAAAGCATGCTACCTGAATTGAAATGTTTCTCACAGAAGGAAACTGGTTGATGGGGTTATATTTATGTTGAGGATCTATTTAACTGACTCTTGGCTTCATATCTCAAAACATGAGGGCAGGTGCATTAAAATAATGAAAAAGCGGTAGCGCAGGCATACTTGACAGAGGCAACGTTTTGAATACAAACAGAGGCAGTTTGTTTTGAAACAAATTGTGTACTACAGAATATTTGCATCAAAAATATACGTCACATTTACAGTAACTATAGCAAAAATACAAACGTATTGTCCGCACACTGATGTAACTGCTCCATAAAAGTAATTTATTGCTGCAACGTTTCGACCATCAGAGCCTGACGAAGACCTGATGGTCGAAACGTTGCCGCAATAAATTATTTTTATGGAGCAGTTACATCAGTGTTCGGACAATACGTTTGTATTTTTGCTATAGTTTGATTTTTTTTTGTCCTGCACCTGAGCCCTGTGTGGGTTTGTGGGATGTGTTCAACTTTCTTACACTTTGGTTTTTTACATTTACAGTAACATAATACTGTAATTAATGAACAATGAGCAATACATTAAATATAGTTAATACATTAACTAACATGAACTAATGGAACTTCATTGTAAAGTGTTACCTAGTTCTCTTGTGGAAAAAGAAGTGCACTTAATCGTACACATGTGCACTTGTAATCTTAAAAGTATATATATATATATATATATATATATATATATATATAT
>NW_015633444.1:1072591-1083868 GCF_001515625.1 Sinocyclocheilus rhinocerous
TTTGTGATCAATGAAATACAATTTAGAGAGCATATTTTATTGACTGTAGATTAAGTATATTGTAAATCATTATGTTTTAATAATCTTTTGTCATGCTTTAACAGTACACTTATGTTAATGTGTTGACTAGCATACTAAAACACATGTAAAGTTATTTATTACAATTTAACTGTAGTGTGTTATTCCATATTACATTTTAAGATAATATATTTTAATTGTACTAAATTGCAACTTAAAGTACTCATAATTCAGATAATAAACATATACATTTAAACTATAATACAGTTTCATTTAATTGTAACTAACATGCAGTAAAGTGTCCAAAAACAATACATTCGGTTTGCACTTATATTCATTTAAAGTATATTATTTCCATAATAAGCACTCTTTTTAAAGTATGCTTTAAGTCTACTTTTTCACAATAGTTGGCATGATTTTTTTTATTATTATAATGAAACATGTTAAAATATGTCCACCAAATCAAAGTGATGTGGCCAAGATGCAAAAACATACAAGGAAAAGAATAAATATCAGAATGTAATTTAAGTAAGACTCTCATGTGTGTGTTTTTTTCCCCACTTACATATGACACATTTAGAGTTATCACATTTAATCTTGGCATAGACATATTAAAATTAAATTAAAATATTTTATTAAAATATAATGATGCACTCTTATACATCATTATATTGTCTAAATGATTGTTTTTCGTGTAAATCTGTCTGCTTTAAATTTTTTCCCAAAATGTTTTCTTTAAAAAAATTTTTTTTTTTTGTCTTGTTTTTTTTTTCAAAATATTAATAATAATGAATGAACCATATAGGACGAAATGAGAATCGATGGGTCTGAAGATTAATGTGAACCTTTCATGATTTTTACTCAGGGAGTTATGAAGGGACAGACACCTTCTCAACCAGAGGCAAGGGTTGTTGTCCTAGGTGGCCTAGATCTGTCACAGTCCTGTGGGTGAAAAGATACAGCACGTGTGCTACACATCAATGCAGTTACAGAATTTCTAGGAAGCTTAGATAAGAATTTATGGCCGCAGTGAGATGATGCAGTGGGCAGCAGGTGCAGTTTCCCCACGCTGTCATCAGTGCTCCATACAGTGGAGGGTGGCAGTAGCGATTATTGCAGGGTGGAGCTAAATAAATGCGCTAAATGAATGTGGCTTCACTCACTGGCATGCTATCTAGCCACACCAAACAGCATGCCTTTTATCTTCCACTCTATTGATCCTCAATTTGGCCCGGAATTCAGTCCAATTATCCACAATTGGACACAAGCAAATTACCTAGCTTTCTGCTGTCCATAAACTGATTAATAGAGTGGCCAGGAATACTGAGTGCATGAGTTATTAATGCCACTTTCAGCCAAATCCACACTGTCCAGATGAGCTAACGGCTTGGCATTGAAGAAGCTAGTAGGGCTTCCAAAGGAAGGTCTTGTCATCGCTGAAAAATAATCTGAAGCTCTGGGTGGGCAAGCACTGGACCCTCCTTTAGCTTTTGTTATGACATTAATTTCTATCATGTTGAAGTGCCACTGCTGAAAGTGGTACAGAAAATGTGGTAATTATTTATTTTACAGTCCTGTTCTGTGTGTTCATATTATGTACTTATTATGATAATTACAATAACTGGGTACACTGTTAAACATTTCAAAGGGTTTTTACAGAATTATCAGTCTCAGGGTGGTTGGCATGCTCATGTCTTTCTTGATGCTTCATTGCAGTTGCCTTTAAAACACAAATACAAAAAATGCAGTAAAACTTAAATTCCATTAAAAACTATAACAAACGAATTCTAAAACTAAGGCAGATAGCCAAAAAACTAGTTTAACCTTACTAACATATGGTTTTAATTTCTCAATAGGCTACTGGCCAACATTAACTAACACCTGAACAAAATGTGATATTAGTTAACTTATTGCTAATGTAAGATAAGCGTTGCTCGTTAAAAATCATTTTAATTTGGTACGTTAATTCAATATGCCGACAAAGTCGTTTGAAAGGAAAGCGCGGTTTACCTTGGTAAAGTTACCTCAGTGTTAACGGGTAATTTGTTAACTGGTGTGCAAAAATCTGACAAAACACACACACAGACATACATACATATATTTTACCTTGCTTGCTGGTCTTATTCTCTCGTAAAGTGCATCGATACACAGCGCGGATGTTCTCCGGAACTCGTCCACTCTCGCGGGTTCATCCCCAGGCAAAACCCGCGGCGCAGCCCCGTGGGTTCCGTGTCTTCCTCGGATGCGAGCGGCACGGCACGACGTGACAAAAGACAATATAGACCCCATTATAATCAGTGATACTATCTACAATGGATGCGGACAGTAAAGTGATGCCCCGGTATATTTCTGACATACAGATGTACTCCAAACGCTCGTGCTGTTTCTGACACGAAGGGCGAACGTATTTGCCAATCATTACAAGCGATGTAACACGTCCAGTATAGTCTGTCCCAAGCTGTTGCGGCGTTGTAGACACGGTGCAGGACAACTCTTGTCAATCCAAATGTAAGAAATTAGGAAAATAAAACAACCTCAATGGAATGGCGCCACAGAGGCCGTTACGGCAAATACAGTAGTATACAGCAATTTAAAAAAATACAGTAAGTCACTGTATGTGGAGTTTGACGTCACAGAAAATTCCCATGATGCAAAGGGTATTACAGTTACTTACTGTAAATGGAATTTGCAGTATTATACTGGGGGATATACAGTAAATAACTGTAGAAATTACAGAAATGTCTAACAGTGTAATAAGTAGGCACTCACCCTGAATCTGCCCCTAAACCTAAATTTAACCCATGTAGTTACCTTATTATACCCAGTACTTTCTTAGGTTAGTACACTGTAAGTACACATACTGTAAAATAAAGTGTAACCGGAAATAGTGTGTAAACAAGAAATAGTCCCCAAACTAAAGTGTGACCTAATACTGTACTAAATGAACAAATGACACCTACAGTGCTGTTCAAAAATGTTTTTGAAAGAAGTCTCTTATTTTCACCAAGACTACATTTATTTGATCACAAATACAGTCAAAACAGAAATATTGTGAAATGTTATTACAAATTAAAATAACTCTTAATTTAAAATAAATTTCTATTTGAATATATTTTAAAATCCAAAGCTGAATTTTCAGCATCATTGCTCCAGTATTCAGTGTCACATAATCTTCAGAAATCTTTCTAATATGCTGATTTGCTGCTCATGAAGCATTTCTTATTATTATCAATGTTAAAAGCATTTGTGCTGCTTAATAATTTAGCATTAGCATTCTTCTTCCATATTCTTTAATGCATATTACATTCAAAACAACAGCATTTATTTGAAGTGAAAATATGTGTAACATTATAAATATATTTACTATATTTTCATTATAGTGTATCCATGCATATTAAAACCAAAATAAACACACACTCATTACTGACCCCAGACATTTGAACAATATTTACAAAGTGCTCATGAATGGATTACAGGGAGAAATAAAATAAAATAAAATAAAATAATAAAATAAAATAAAAAAAAATAAAAAAAATAAAATAAAATAAAATAATGGATAAAGCTGAGGGTGAAAGTAATACCAGTAGACTATCATTATAAAATCTCATTGGCTATGACTCATAATATCGGATAATATCAGTATTATTTATGCATGGGGTTCAAAAGCTAAATAACTGAATGTGCTTAAAAGAGATTAAATTGGTAACATGGTACAGAAAATGAAGATAAAAGATCATAAATGAGCAACTGACATTTTGGCACTGTCTTCTTAAAGCTTCATTCATTCACATTTTTGTGTAATTTTCTTAACATGTGAAGAAAAAAAGTAATGGCTTGGTATTTATTCATGATATGCCTATTTGACACATAATTGCATAATTACAATAATTTCGCAATAGTGACAGAGTGACATTGAAAATTGGTGGCCTGGGGGTGAAATGATTCATCAGGTCTTATGAGCGCGAGTCTCATCAACATTTGTGTGTGACTGAAAATTTGACTTCCATATGAAATTATTCTCCAGGACACAAAAAAATAATTTTGTTATTTCAAAGGTTTTCAAGGGTTCCCAGACTTTGGGGTCCATGAGGTTACAGCAGGGGTCTGTGCAATATATGAAAAAAAAAAATGAAAAAAAAAAAAGAATGATCTGATCATATTTAATCTACCTCAACAAGAAGTTCACCTGGACCTTTCACTCTTTTCATGCAATTCATACATGAAGCAAATCTTTAGTTTCCAGAAGCAAATTAAGAGATACTTCTTTATTTGAGTGATGGATTAAACTAGAGTAAATCCTATTTAAGTTAAAAAATTTGAAAATTAAAACTCCATCACATCAACATCTGTCATGGAGCGCCAGAGTGTGTCAGATCAGATCAGTCAGATCACATCAGTTTGTGATCAGTTTAGGATCCAAGGAGTCTGTCATATGCATAACCAACTTTCAATCATTATTCAGAACACTTAGAATGTACTGTAGCTTTCATGTGGAACAAGTGCACATGTGGTACTTTTATAATAGTTGTGAGGTTAAAACCAGTTCCCACTTATGGAACAGCATGGACAGAAAACTCAGAAAATAACAGGAGTTTGGAAGGGCATAATGGTGAGTAAATTAATTTCTACAATCTCTTAAATAGTCTACACATTTGGAATAATATTTGTAAATGTTTTTTTAAAGAAGTCTCTTATGTTCAAGAAGACTGCATTTATTAGTTCAAAAATACAGTAAAAACAGTAATATTGTGAAATATTATTATAATTTAAAATAACTGTTTTCTATTTGAATTTATTTAAAAATATAATTTATTCCTGTAATCAAAGCTGAATGTTCAGCATCATTAAGGCCGGGACACACCAAGCCGACGGTCGGCCATTGGCCAACGTCCGGCCGACAGCGAGCGACGGTTGGGCTAGTTTGTTTGGTGTGTTCCACTTGTCGGCTCTCGTCGGGCTAACATCGGCGGCAGTTTGTCCGATTCAACATGTTGAATCGGCATCGTGGCCGTCGGGACCGTCGGAGCGAGTGAGAGTTCTGATTGGATGTTCAGTTTAGCGAACGAGTCAGTGCCCGAGAATTAAAGCGAAAGTGATGAAAACAAGCACGTAAATGAAGGCGGTAAAGACAGAAGGCTGTTTAAATGTTACGTGATCTTTGCCAATCATTCCAATACGCGAATGTCTTCATAACAACATGAGCCGCTTAAAATGATTAAAGTTATCAATGTTAGGCCTACTTATATTCAAAATGGTAAGCAAGTGCTGCTTTGTTTACGTTTCGTATATCTGCATTTATCTCGTATATCTTTGTTTTGGTTTCTCCTTTTGAATGACGAATATATACTATTGATAGCTGCTGATATAGTTTTTGACATGTTTGAAAATTATCGGGAGGACTGGAGGAGCTTGTAACGTCTCGGATCGTCCCGTAATTCTTCTCACACGGTACAAGCCGCGACCATGCGAGCATCTGCGATTTTCTCCCGAGAGAAAAAAATCGCCTGCGAGCTCGTACGACAGCAAAAATTGCACCGTGTACGCCCGCCTTCACGCATGCGCAGAACGCACGTGATAGTTTGCCGTCGGCTATAGTCTGTGCGGTGTGTTCGAGTGCAGCTTTTTGGTCCGACGCTGCCAACGCGAGGCGACAACACTGTCGGCTTTCGTCGCCGCTAGTTCTTTGAAGTTGGCTTGGTGTGTCCAGGCCTTTACTCCAGTCTTCAGTGTCACATGATCCTTCAGAAATCATTCTAATATGATTTGCTTCTCAAGAAAATGTCTGAATATTATTAATGTTGAAAATGTTTTTGCTGTGTAATATTCATGTATTTATTTAAACAATGATACACTACCACTCAAACATTTGGGGTAAGAGTTTTTAAGTATGAAACAAAAAATTGAATTTTTTTTTTAGCAAGGATGCATTATATAGATCAAAAGTGACAGTAAAGTAATTTTACAAAAGATTACTATTTCAAATAAATGCTGTTGTTTTGAAATGTCTATTCATCAAAGAATCTTGGAGGGAAAAAAGTGTATCACGGTTTCCACAAAAATATTAAGCGGCAAACATTGCTAATAATAAGAAATAACCATTTGTTAATAATTGATCATAATTGAACAGCAAATCAGCATATTCGAATGATTTCTGAAGGATCATGTGACACTGAAGACTGGAGTAATGATGCTGAAAATGTAGCTTTGATCACAGGAATTGTTTACATTTTCAAATATATTGAAAATAGAAAACAGTTGTTTTAAATTGTCAAAAATATTTCACAGTATTAGTGTTTTTATTGTAATTTAATTGTAAAATATGCAGCCTAGGTGTGTATAACAGACTTTTTTCAAAAACAGAGCTATCATGAAAAATCATGGACAGATTTCATTTGTGATTGGCAGTGTCTACAATTTTACATTGCCAAAGCCGTATTCAACTACTTTCCAATCTCACAAATTCATCCATATTTCCTCCTGTTCCCTTATGACAGGGATTCGGTTATGGTCGCCATGATTTTGCCAAGTAAGACATGTTCCTGGATCAACATCTTTTGTTGATCCTGGATCAACATTACTGTCCAAAAATATAGACTAAACCCAATCCCTACCCCTAAACCTAACCTTACCCATAATTTATTCCTAAAATCAGTGTGAAATGATAGCTGATTAACAAGGGTGTAGAAGCACCTAACCCTGATCATAAGCCTAAAACAGACATTTCCTGAAAAGTTATCCCTCAATTCTGATTGGTTAATTGGAATGTTGTTCCAGGATCAACAAGGATGTTGATCCAGGAACATGTTGTACTTGGTAAAATCACGGTCACCATTCGGTTATAGTTTCCAAACTATCAAGACAATTACATTTACATTACATTCTACATTTAGCCGAGAACACACAACAAGCCAGTTGCCATGGTCACCAGAAACGACTGGCCTAAATGGAAATCATGGGTACAGGAAAATCACCAGTACAAGAGAAAATAACAGTGACTCTCTGACCTAACAGCAGCAATAAAAAGCGCTTTTCCTTCAGACCTGAATTTTTTTCACTGAACAAAATTTTTTTTATCCGCTTGATATTTGCTCTTCTCCAATATAGAAATAAGTCTAAAAAACAAGATGTGTGCCAACTATTTTTTTTGCCATATAATGGACACCAGGACTGAAGAAAAAGAAAAATCCTCATATTTTAACCATACATAATAAGTAGCGCTTGTGCACTATAGTTGAACTAGTGTTTAAGATTTTGAAAAGAACACATACTATAAGAACTAACAATGCAGTAAGAATGTGAAAAAAAAGGTAAGATGATATGAAGTCTCAAAAAAACCTGTTTGATCCTTTTTTGTGGTTGAAGTGGGTGAATCTGAGTATATGTATAAATGTCTTTGTGTGTATGTGAATGGGTTTATGTGTACTTGCTGATTGTTTTGATGAATATATGATTGTGTGCATTATAGCATCAGTGTGTGTGGAGGGGGTGTGAGTTTGTGTGTTGCTGTGTATTCACTGATCTCACATCCACTATGGCTGTTTCTCACTAATGTACATTTATTGCGAAATCATCAAATGAGTTTAACATGCATCATCCAATATATTAGTATGTATTATTAATTAGAGTTCTGTTCCTCCATTGAAAGTCTATGCAAATAAAATGTAACACTTTAAAAAAAAGTTAATAAAGACACTGTAAAAGTGATCCATATGAATCGAGCAGTTTAATGCAAGTATTCTGAAGACACACGATGGCTTTATATGATAAACAGAATTTTATAAACAGAATATTCACATATAAATAAACACTGATCAACACATACATAGAGCACATGAAATAAGATAAACGGAAGCACAGATAAATTACATTTTTGGGAGAACTGTCAATGACATTTCCTATTAACAAAAATAGCTTTTAATATATGGCATAACATAGATCATGATAACATGGAAGCCCATTTATGCCACTAAATTAATATAAATAAATAAAAATTAAAAATTGCAATCTCACAATGCCAACTTTTTTTTTTCTCACAGTTGTGAGTTTAAATCTCACAATTCTGATTTTTGTTTTTCCCAGAATTGCATATATTAAGTGAATGTGCCATGTATGGTCAATGGAAAACTTTAAAAGGGGCACATCTTATTGTGCCCCATCTTCTGCAATCAGCATATTATGTTTCAGTTACGGCATCATATCCCGACACTGATAATTATCATTCTGTACTCTGTGGCCTTATGGGAAGACCCTAATGGAATCGCACTGTTTTGATTGCTATACACAAGACAAATCAAGCACATTATCCTACCGCAGTGGCAGTTACACTCTAATAATCACAATGCAATTATGGATTGCCTTCAAGAATTCATTTGGAAGCTGAACTCTCTTGCAAGATCCAAGAAGGATCATTTGCAATAGAATGCAATGAGAATGACGACTCCTGAGCTAATCAAGACATGAAGTACTTGAAGTAAAATATGTATTTACTTACTTACTTTACTTGCTTACTTACAACTTAATTTCTCCATAAAAAAGCTAAATTAACTATGACTTTCATTTGGTATAAAAAAATTTTTTTTTCAGTCAGATTAATTTAGTCTGCTTACTAGTAATAAAGACAACTTTGAGAGACCTTAATGTTTACTGTGATACCTTTTTTTTTAAAAATGCATCATATTTTCTGTTATGTACTTAAAAAAAGAATAACACAATATTACAGACATATGTATTATTTTTTCTATGCTGAGTGTTATTTACTTGACAAACTGAACAGGTTTAAAGTACAAACCAAGATTTTCTATTAGACCAATATAAAGAAAAAAATTGTTGCACTCCAAATAGGAAAACAAAAAAATGTCCTTTTACTTCATGTGCGTAGAGCCATGGGAATAATTGAAAATGAGCAAGAAGGTTGCTAGCCGCACTGAATCCAGTACAAGTTGAAAAAGTCTAGCAAAACATTTTTTTTTAAATTGCATCGTGTAAAAAGTGCAGGGTGCATGTGAATTAAAAACAAATAAACACGAGCAAGCAGACGTTTCAGCACATTGCTATCTTCAGTGCTTTTTCAGCTTGTACCGGATTCAGTGTGTGCCTAGCTTCTTGCTCATTTTCGATTGGACCAAAAGAAAAATGCACTTTAAAAAGTGGGAAAAACTGTATATCTGCTTTGTTTTCTAAGTTATGCTGGCATTTTTTCCGCCCATATCACTGTCACTGTCAAATGTGAACAGCATGAGGATGAACAAATAACGACAGATGCTTTTTATCTCTGGGTGAACTACTTCCTAATTTTTTTGAAAAAGGTCATAAGACATTAAACTGTCTAATGCTCTCATGTCTAACTGGTACCCATCTTAATTAAACAGGAGGGGAATTTGCAGTCATAATCCTCAGAAGGTTGGCATTACCCATTAAGTTCTATTCAGCTAGATGACTGCCATAGAATAGGAGTTCAGTCAGAGATGAAATAGTCTGGGGGGCCAGTTAATGTGTTATGTGAATGCTCAGTGATTTATGATGTTATTCAAAGCCTTGTTTGAGACTGCATACATCAAGCAAATAGTAATGGCGCACTCTGTACTGAAGCCTTTTTATATGTTTATTTCTTCATGTGGGATGCAAATAAATCTAGGATTTGCAAAAGAATGAATGAAGTGGACCCATGATTCTGATTTGAAATATCAAGTGTTATGATGTATTGTATGGTTGTGTAGCTATACTCCTACATAACCTCTTGTTCTAACAAACGTAAATCTCCGCCTTTGCATAGATATTGATGTGTATAATATGAACGTAAGGACAACTTTAAAGCTGTTCAAAACTTCACGTTGACATTGAGTTTAAAATATTGAATTCATGGGACTCAAGTGTTTATATTATTGTATTTATATTAAATACGATTAATTAAAGGTCCAGTATGTAATATTGACAGCTAGTGTCTGAAACGGTACTGCAGTTTAAATTTAAATGTTTTGGAGAGTTGTTTCTCCCGCCTCCTTCTCAGACTTGACGCTCACACGGGTTGCCAGATTGATGACACGCAACAGGAACGAGTGCAATTGACAATGTACGGCGACGAGCCTGACACTGTAAGTTGATGAGGAAGATTTTCTTGTGATTAATACTTCTCCAAAGACACTTATTGTCATGATTTATTGTCAGCTTATTGACTTAGTGGATTGCTCTGTTGCTAAAACTAAAAGTGCCTGGGAACGTGAGTTGGGTGTGGAGTTGGCAGACGACTGGTGAGTGAATGCTCATAATAGAATTCACACTATTCCAAAGCTCATCTCTCTGAAATTTACTCCAACATTGATGAGTTGTGATAGGTGTCACATGTCATCTCAGTTCAGTTTTTTTGCATGCTTCAAACAACTATTTTGTGACTATTTCCAAAATATTTAAAATCAAGATTGATGTCTGCCCTAATACTGCATTTACATTTACTCATTTTGCCAACGCTTTTATCCAAAGCGACTTACAATTGGGGAATACATAAAGTGATTCTTAAAGAGGCAAACAGACACAGGAAGTGCTTGAAATACCAAGTTTTAGGCATTGTTCAAATAAGTACTTTTTTTTTAAAATTTAAGATGAAGTCAAGTAGCGTTTAAACTGTAAAAAATTGTGCCGTTAAATAACAGTAATTTACTAGCAGCAGGGTTGCCAGTAAGGTACTGTTAATTTACAGCTTTCAACCAACTGAAATAAAAGACATTAAATCTCTCAAGATCTGATTAAACAACTCCTAAAACAGCATCACCAGCTTCACATTACTAACCAGACTGGTGCTATTTCTGTCAGATGTGTACAGAAGTGCTTATTGAAAATTAAGATGTTTAAGGTTTAAGGTTTAGTTGTTGTTGTTTTCACTACCATGATGGAGATCAGTGTTTGCTTTAGTTGGGCTCTTGAACCTTGATTTTTTAACATTATCTTTATTTGGCTGCTTTAACCATTGTGTTTTTCAACACATTTGTTGTGGTAAAAAAGGGCCAAAGCACAATATGTAATGCTGAGGCTTATGATTCGCAAATGACATTGCCATCTTTAAAAAACAGGTTCACTGATTTTGTCAAGAGTCTCTTTTTGTACCAAAGCAATGTTATGGTAACATATTAGAGCAAAATAACAAGCGTACCACTATGAAAGATCACACACACATCACGCACCTAGTAAGAATTAAAGAAAATAAGTGGACAATTCAGCGGCATAATTTATTCATGCCGCAATGCATGCTGGGAGTCATGGATGAGT
>NW_015633444.1:1084064-1091734 GCF_001515625.1 Sinocyclocheilus rhinocerous
AAAAAAAAAAAAAAGCTCTGACATGCTATGAAACACACTCATGAAGAATCAGCGTATGACTCTCAACAACGGTGACAATCCAAAAAATTAATAAACCGATCGACTCTGAACATCACAAAACACGCTACTAAAACAACACAAAAATAAAAGCAAAAATAAAAGCACCTAATAAGAATTAAAGAAAATAAGTGGACAATTCAGCTGCATAATTTATTCATGCCGCAATGCATGCTGGGAGTCATGGATGAGTTTTTTCCTGTGCTGGTACCCAGCATGCATTGCAGCATGAAGCTTTTGATTGTCACCATTGTTGAGGTTCATACACTGATTCTTGATGTCTCTGTGTGTCTAGGAGATGCTGTAGTTTTAAACCTTCTGAACATAAGAAGTTTTCAAAATCTATCATAATTGTCAATCATCTCCGCTTGCAGTGTCATACAGCTATAGTAAATAACATTAAACAAGTGAAAACCCACACTATGGTTTTAAAGATCAGCCACTGAACGAGATCAGTGAATCAGGCCACAAAATGATGATTACACCATCATCAATAATTAACCAGAGCCATTTAATAATAATGTATTTACTCTTTTATTGTTATAACAGATGTGTTTTACAAACACAGTTACAACAACCAGACAAGCTAGCATTAAAAAGTGAAGGGTCAAGAGCCCAACTAAAGCAAACACTGATCGCCATGATGGTGAGGTCAAACAAAATGTTTTCAATAAACCATCTAAACCTCTGTTAATTCTCAAATAGTTTTTGTAGATATATGACAGAAATAAAGTCAAACTGTAATGCTGTTTGTGGAGTTGTTTGATCATAGATCCAGTCATGTAGTGTATATGGAGAAGAGGAGGGGTCCAAGAACTGATCGCTGAGGAACCCCAGTGAGCGGTTGATGAGCTTTGGCCCCTCCCCAGGCCACCCTGAAAGACCTACCAGTGAGATAGGATTCAAACCAGCGAAGTGGAATCCCTGTGATGCCCAGTGATGAGAGGGCAGACAGGAGGATCTGATGATTGACAGTGTCAAAAGCAGCAGATAGATCCAGCAGAATAAGAACTGATGATTTGGAATCAGCTTTTGCCATTCGCAAGGCTTCCGTAACTGACAGTAACGCAGTCTCAGTTGAATGGCCACTCCTGAAACCTGACTGGTTAGCTGCAATCATTCATTTTTTTCAACAAACCTGCTCAGTCCAAAATCCAACATACTGCAGGAATGACCCATTTGAAATGACTGCATTTCACCTGTGGAATAATGAAGATAAATGTGAGCACACAGTTTTAAGATTTCATTGTTTATGGCAGTTTATTTTAATGGCAGCAAAATGTGTAAAACTGTATATAACTTAGGCGTTTAGTGTTTTTTTTTTCCCCACACTGAAATCACATTAGGCATGTTGTTAATGTCTTGTGGTATTCCTAGTGAAAAAGTGTGTATTTGTGGATGAAAGTTTACAAAAAAAATAATAATAATTGTACTGAACCTGGAATATTTTAATGTCTGCAACATGGGCGTGTTTCACTTGCTTGAGCTTTAATAATTATAATCAGATATAATACAAGTGAAGACTTGTCCCATCTGAATTTCAATCATAAATACATTTTCCATTTAAAGATCTTTCTTCAAAAACAAAGTTTCTCCATCTACCATGTCTGATTATAGCTCGGTCAACCCAACAACCCTCGTGCAAATGTACTTCCATACCTGTTAATATGAATATGATAACTTTAGAAGATGTTCAGCTGGCTTTCACCCACTGAAGACATATTTAAACCACCATCATCTGAAATGATGTGATGTTATATTTTGTATGTACTGAATCACAAGCACGTTCAGATCCAAATCTCAGGTTGCTGCCCATGGCACATGATTTTCTAATGCAATATGAGTGCAATGCTCCACATTCTATCTTCTTCTGCAAGGTAGCTGCTGTGGGAAAGTGAGATAAACTCTGGGGCTATTCTACCTTTTCCTCAGGCTGTGTTGATTTCATCAAAGTTTATGTATAATTTATCTTTACTTGAATTCCTGAATGTTCACAGCTAGCGCCTGAGGACTCACGCTGGCATGGGACTTCCATATTTGCGCTTTTGTAAACAGTCTACCTAACTCAATTTTCTAAAGGCAATGGTTTGAAGGTTTGTGTCTCTTTGGATGTATTGCCTAATGCGTGTATCAGCAAGGGACTGTGCTTTTTGCAATACTCGCTATCCTTTTTCTCTGTTGCAAGAGCAGCAATATATTATCTCTATAAGTATATGATCAGAAATTGCACAGAAACTTGGACTAATGAGCTGAAAAAATTGGGATAACGAGCTGAAATCTAGTTGTGTTAAGCCGGGCTCACACTACAGGATTTTTAGCCCGATTTAGCCCCGATTTTCCCCTCCCGAGAAAATCGTCCCAATCATCCCACAAATCGTCCCAAATATATCACAATCATATCAAACATGTTATATATGTAGGATTTCAATCGGCATGATGACGGCAATATGATTACGTCAGTACTTTCACAGCCAATGCGCAACCGCAAAACAGCTGATGTATGGCTCCGTTGGAGACGGAGGAAACGGCTTCTTGGCGTTTTGTAGTAAAACGACTGTCTGTATAATGTGTCAAAAACGTATCACAACCATAAGGAAAAAGAGAAGCGCTGGGGTGAAATCGCCTCAGTTTTGAACGTACCGGATGCGTGCAGAAGGCTGCTAGCACGCTAGCTAACATATGTAAACATTGCTGACGAGCTGCTGTGTGAGATCACGTGGGGCGCTCCCTCTGGCATGATAATCTTAATGATGTCTTGTAGTGTGTGATGCGCCATGATTTTCAAATCTTGCAGTGTGTGCATATTTAAGATTTGAGGGAAGATAATCTGCAAAGATTCTCCTTATGTGTGTGCTGCAACCAGATTTCATAATCGGTTAGGATTTTAAAACTCCTGTAGTGTGAGCCCGGCTTAAGGCATTTACATACACATATAAAAGAAGGGTTTTAATGTAAAGACCAGAGAAAAACTGAACAGAGAAAAGCATTGCATGTAAATCTGTTTTTGCATTATTTTGCATAGGCTAATTGTAAATTATGTTGCATTAATTGCATGTAAATCCTTAAAGCAAGTTGTTTTATAAGCTTTTAAATATATATGCTGTATGACCTGTAGCTTGAAGAACAGTGTAATTACTAAACTGTCTCTCCACCTGAGAAGATGAGCCAAAAATAGACAGGTCACATGTCAAGAGATTGTTAGCTCTATTGAGAACAGAGAGGAAAACAAACACAGAGATAGAATCCAGTGACTTTCAACTCTGAGAGCTGCGTTTTACCCATAAGCAAGCAAAAACTGTAGGAGGACAGCTGTGGGCTAGGAGAACAAACATTAAAAATCAATGTAATAAGACATTGCTGCAAGTATTTTGGTTTAAAACGCTTCAGTTTTTATTTTAAGACTGTTGAGGACTGTCTGGCTGTCTCCTAGATTTTGTGATATAAAAACCACAGTAAAAATGAGATTTGTGATTTGTTACAAGAAAAAAATATTTCAGTTTGTCTACTTAAAAATTTAATATTTAATTAAATGTGTTACATGCCATTTTACAAACTTTTCAGTGTATGCTTTAACTAACCCCACATAAAAAAAATAAATAAAAATCTGTCCATATTTACTCACTCTCATGGCATTCCAAACCTGAATGAGTTTTTGTCTTTCATGCAACACAATTTAACCCCAAATAAAAAATAAAAATAAAAAAAATAAAAAATCTGTCCATATTTACTCACTCTCATGGCATTCCAAACCTGAATGAGTTTTTGTCTTTCATGCAACACAATATGAGAATTTTTGAGTAATCTTATCACATCTCTTTTTAATTTCCTTCTTTTTCAGTTGATAGTGACCTTGTCTGTCAAGCTCCAAAAAGAATGGATTTTATAAATTCTCCATTGAAAAAATTAAATTAAAATAATACAGGATTTAGTACAACATCAGGTCAAGTAAACAATGACAGAATTTTAATTTGTGATTGAATTCCTTTAATTAATGACAGTTATCCACTAATTAACTAAAAGCATAAATTAACCATATATCAAAATCACTATTGGCACATTGATAGTTCCAGTCTGGATACTGACAATAAATGGACAATCATTTCTAGTTTTGTTAAAATACACAGTATAGACCGCACATCAAACCTAACATGTACTTTAGCTGTTGTTGCTTATAACAATACTAAACAATTATTTTTTATGACAGGTAAGGGTTGTTTTTAGGTATGATGTGCACTGAATAACTCCCTTAAATTTAGTATCACTGTAATGTACATTTATTTTTGAAAACGGAATGCAACATAAATGAAGAAACCAATGTCTAATAAAATAGTCCAGTATATTAATATAATGAGTGGAATAAACCATTCTTCAACTAAATATTTAATTAGTAACAATTTACACCATGTTTGCAGTTGCCAAACGATGTAGCAACTTTCTGCATTAATATATAACTTGTGGTTAAAGGTGTGTGTGTGTGTGTGTGTGTGTGTGTCAGCAAGTTTTCACATCTACAATTGAAAATTACAAAAGGAACCCTGTTACACAAAAGGAATCTGTTTTACTTATTAAATTGTAAACAAGTTCACTGGCTGAAATCAGTGAACCTCAAAGCTTTAGCATCATGTCTTTTGCACTGAGAGCATATTGTATTTGTTGTCTGCCAATAAACTGACACATCACAGGTGGTGCTACAGATGTTCCACACACCCACAAAGTTTGTTCCTCCTGTCAAACTCCAGTCCCCTAATGAGACACTTTCACCCAGAGGGAGTGTGTGTCACAGAGAGACAGAGAGAGAGATTGAGAAAACGACACAAGATGAGAAAACCAGATTGAGGGCAAAACCAGAGTGTGTTTTCATGACATGGTCGAATTTCATCACAAACCAGTCACAAGTGCACTTACGTCATGAAACACATCAGCTGTCAAAAGCTAGCAGTGTCCAAAATCACTCCTGAACCCTTGTGAAAAAGAAGTACACTTTTGCACACTTTTAAATAGAGTACGGTCACACTTTAGGATTGGTGCCGGATTAACGGATCTAAAATATGATCATGCAAAATAAAGCATTAATATGTGCTTTATAAGTACTAATAAACAGCTGATAAGTTAGTAATATGCATGCTAATAAGCAACTAGTTAATAGTGAGAATTGGTCCCTAAACTAAAGTGTTATCAAGAGGACTTATTGCACAAATATTATGCTACACTTAAAGGGATAGTTCACCCAAAAATGAAAATTCTGTCATTATTTACTCACCCTCATGTCGTTTCAAACCCGTAAGACCTTCGTTCATCTTCAGAACACAAATTAAGATATTTTTGATGAGATTTCTGACCCTCTATAGATAGCAACACAACTGAAACGTTCAAGGCCCAAGGTAATAAGGGCATCATTAAAATAGTCCATGTGACATCAGTGGTTCAACCGTAATATTATGAAGCCATGATAATACTTTCTGTGTGCAAAAAAAAAAATAACGACTTTATTAAACAATTCTTCTCTCCCGAGTTACCATCTACCGCCATTATGGAGAGTACCACAACGCATGCGCGTGCTTTCCTCTGCTCGTAAACAAGGCGCAGCGCATGCGTGTTCTACATCAGCAGCATCACACGCATGCGTCGTGTTACTCTCGATCATGGCTTGAAGATGAACGAAGGTCTTACGGGTTTGGAATGACATGAGGGTGAGTAATTAATGACATAATTTTCATTTTTGGGTGAACTATCCCTTTAAATAATTTTAGTATATTCATAACGCAATAGCCATAGTTATAACCTTGCAATAGCAATGCAAAAATGTTTAATTAAAATGAATATGATTGAATGAACAGTAAATACTGTACAGTATAGAGAGAGAGAAAGAGAGTGAGTATATATAATTTAAATTATTTAACGTTACTGTAAATTTTACATATATATAAAAAATGTGCAGTAAC
The DNA here is from genome assembly GCF_001515625.1 of Sinocyclocheilus rhinocerous. Taxonomy (NCBI): domain Eukaryota; kingdom Metazoa; phylum Chordata; class Actinopteri; order Cypriniformes; family Cyprinidae; genus Sinocyclocheilus; species Sinocyclocheilus rhinocerous. The sequence continues at coordinate 1,090,064 of NW_015633444.1, forward strand.
TTTAATCACATGCTTTGCATTTCTCATAAAAGATGGACATATATCTCATGACCAGCAATAATGGGCAATGATATTTAACCAGTACTTTACAGGACTGAACCGGGACATTTTTTTCAGTGATAAAAAAAAATCCAGACACCTGATTGCATGGTAGTTGCAATTAAATGAAAATGGAACATTGTTTAAATTTTGATTGAATGCTATTTAGCTGATCTTTTGAGAGTGATTTTTGGCTTACTTAAATCGGACTAAGTAGGATGTAATTTCATAATTACTTTTAGTGGCTTTGAAATATGGTTAAAGTGTACTGCTGAATGTACTGACAAACATTTATGGTAAACCAAAATATACATTAATGTCATTTCTATTGAAACTTCTATGCCATGTATTTAAATTTGGTAACACTTTATTTTAAGGTGTCCTTGTTACACTTGTTACATGTACTTACTATTATAATAATAATTTATTATGCATACTTACATGAAAGTAACCCTAAGCCAAACCCAAATCCTAACCCTAACCAAATAGTAAATATGTGTAGTTAATTAATATTACTCAGTACTTATATGTATAATTACTCTGTAACAAGGACACCTTAAAATAAAATGTAACCTTGAATTTTTGCAATTACATATTTACAATGAAGTTACAATTTAGAACATTTAAAATATATGGTAACACTTTACAATAAGGTTCCATTAGTTAATGTTAGTTAATGTATTAACTAACATTACTGAACAATGAGCAATACATTTATCACAGTATTTATTCATCTTTGTTAATGTTAGTTAATGAAAATACAATTGTTCACTGTTAGTTCATGTTAGTGCATTAACTAATGTTGACAAATACAACTTTTGATTTTAATAATGCATTAATAAATGCTGAGATTAACATTAACTAAGATTAATAAATGCTGCAGAAGTATTGTTCATGCTTAGTTCATGTTAACTAAAGTCCTGGCCTGCCTGCCTACCTGTTTTTCCCCCTCGGGGTAGTTTTTGTTGTGGTTTTGTTTTATTTTATTAATAAACGACCCATTCTTCCTACACCTTGAGTCCTCGCTTCTTCCACTAACCCGTCCTCTGACAATGGGCGTTTCGTTTCCGACACGCATTGTATAAGCAAAGACCAATCACAACAGACTTGGCCAGCTGACCAATCAGAGCAGAGTAGGCTTATGGAAGGGAGGAGTTTACAGACTTTAAGCTCAGAACTGCTTTGAACGAATCGTTTCGTAAACATTGAAAAATGATTCTAATATTAAATGTATATTCTGAGAAAATTACAATGTATTCTGACCATTTAAACCTGTTGTAGGGGACTCCAACGCAATATTAGGACACTTTAAAATACCATATGACCTGCTCTTTAAATAGTTTATAGGTTTATATTAGAGTTTGATATGCATGTGTTTGATAGTTTGTGACTTAAAATGTTTCTATCAATCAATTATTGTGAAATTGTGTAATATTATTGTTATAGCAATCAGGTTTAAATTATATTCTGCAAGAGCGGGAAAACTCAGACCATGTGACTAACATGATAACATGTCGATTTAGGCTGTGTACACTGAAAAAAAAATGTTTCATTCATCCAATTAAAAAAATTTAGGGTAATGATTCACATCTATATTTTTTAACTTGAGCCAATGAAAAATAAATAACTTGC
>NW_015633444.1:1093033-1096952 GCF_001515625.1 Sinocyclocheilus rhinocerous
TTTGGTTACACTTTATTTTAAGGTGTCCTTGTTACAGTGTGATTATACATATAAGTACTGAGAACTACATGTACTTACTATATGGTTAGGGTTAGGATTTGGCTTAGGGTAATTGCATGTAATTATGCATAATTAATTGTTATTATAATAGTAAGTACATGTAACATGTGTAACAATGGCACCTTAAAATAAAGTGTTACCTTACATTTTTATTTTATTCGAAGACAATAAGATAAATTATGATGTAAGCAACAACAATACTGTGTTCGTTACACTATGAAAATATGCTTTCTCATTTATTTTTTTAAATGTTTCCCTCTGTTGTTGCATTGTACACGTAAATATTGGCATCTAACTAATCTGAAGAGACAGTTCATCCAAAAATGCAATATTGCTATATTCGTGCTAGTGGCGATTCAAGCCAAAAACAGTGCATTGGGTCTCTCTCATAATTTCTAATAACTGTGCAAAGATTCTGGCCTCTCCCTTTGAGCCAACATAATGTTAAGGTCAGACAGTAATCTAGAGAGATTTTCCACATCTAAAGCGAATGCTCATTTGAAAAGGGCTACAGCGTTGTCCTTATGTTGCTTCTGAGATCAGGCGGGGACACATGTATCATGATCTCGGATGAACTCATTCGTTCAGATCAGTGCTCAGAGATTCCAAACATATCTTGCCTTCTTAACACTTGCTGACTGGTATTGCTTGTTTTCACTGAATGACGGCACACACTGCAACATGCCTAACAAAGATATTGGTTATAATCCTTACAGTAGCAAAAGGCTTGATTTGTGTCACCACTTCCACATTCTTTGCCCAAAATCTCTCTCTCGCTTTCTTTATCTCTGTAATTTCATTCATCTGCCAGTCATCAAGTGAGTTTTTTCAAGACTTTGTGGAATAAAGATGTGATGATCTGACTACAAGCAGGCTTGACGTATTTACTTTATGTCCATCTCCCATGCCATGTCTGTTAGAAAGCAAACTAGCCGTGAAATTCATGCAAACTAGTGACTTTTTCCTGTCTGTTTTCTTTAAACGAGTGGAATACATCCGGTGACTCGTTAAAATGAAAACTGCTGTACTATTTCCTCCTCATTATGCTACTGTATTAAATATGTTTCAAGGTTACGATACTGTGAAACACTGTACATGTACATTCTCTATCTATTCTTGCCTGATGAATGCGAGTGGGCTGGTCAGTCATCATTCATTATATGGTGAAGAGCACCATCATCTGGTGAAACAAAAACACAGCTGGAAGGGTGAATCTCACTCGTATTATAAAAATGTCAACCAAAATGGCAAATATTGCATTGTGGCATTATAGCACGATCAATAGTCTTTACAAATCTACTTCAAATGCTTACATTTTAATTGACTTGTAAAGAACTTTAATTGACTTGTAGTAATAGTCCTAAAAAAGGCTTAATTTTCATGCAGGCAAAAGTAGCGTTATTAAAACTTTTTTTATTATTTTGGGGTGAAATATAATGTACAGTATGACCTATGAGTGTAAACGCAACCCACTTTATTTTCTTACATGACTATTGCTGTTAATTACTAATACAGATGATGACAATAAGAATGTGATTATGCAGTCATAATGTGATATTCCTTGTGGAAAGTCAAAGAATAGCGTCTTTATTGTTACCCAGAAACAATAATTTAGCTACATTACGATCAAATGTTTGTGGTTGATGATGTACAGAGTGGATGGTAACACTTTATTTTAAGGTGTCCTTGTTACACTTGTTACATGTACTTACTATTATAATAATAATTTATTATGCATACTTACATGAAAGTAACCCTAAGCCAAACCCAAATCCTAACCCTAACCAAATAGTAAATATGTGTAGTTAATTAATATTACTCAGTACTTATATGTATAATTACTCTGTAACAAGGACACCTTAAAATAAAATGTAACCTTGAATTTTTGCAATTACATATTTACAATGAAGTTACAATTTAGAACATTTAAAATATATGGTAACACTTTACAATAAGGTTCCATTAGTTAATGTTAGTTAATGTATTAACTAACATGACTGAACAATGAGCAATACATTTATCACAGTATTTATTCATCTTTGTTAATGTTAGTTAATGAAAATACAATTGTTCACTGTTAGTTCATGTTAGTGCATTAACTAATGTTGACAAATACAACTTTTGATTTTAATAATGCATTAATAAATGCTGAGATTAACATTAACTAAGATTAATAAATGCTGCAGAAGTATTGTTCATGCTTAGTTCATGTTAACTAAAGTCCTGGCCTGCCTGCCTACCTGTTTTTCCCCCTCGGGGTAGTTTTTGTTGTGGTTTTGTTTTATTTTATTAATAAACGACCCATTCTTCCTACACCTTGAGTCCTCGCTTCTTCCACTAACCCGTCCTCTGACAATGGGCGTTTCGTTTCCGACACGCATTGTATAAGCAAAGACCAATCACAACAGACTTGGCCAGCTGACCAATCAGAGCAGAGTAGGCTTATGGAAGGGAGGAGTTTACAGACTTTAAGCTCAGAACTGCTTTGAACGAATCGTTTCGTAAACATTGAAAAATGATTCTAATATTAAATGTATATTCTGAGAAAATTACAATGTATTCTGACCATTTAAACCTGTTGTAGGGGACTCCAACGCAATATTAGGACACTTTAAAATACCATATGACCTGCTCTTTAAATAGTTTATAGGTTTATATTAGAGTTTGATATGCATGTGTTTGATAGTTTGTGACTTAAAATGTTTCTATCAATCAATTATTGTGAAATTGTGTAATATTATTGTTATAGCAATCAGGTTTAAATTATATTCTGCAAGAGCGGGAAAACTCAGACCATGTGACTAACATGATAACATGTCGATTTAGGCTGTGTACACTGAAAAAAAAATGTTTCATTCATCCAATTAAAAAAATTTAGGGTAATGATTCACATCTATATTTTTTAACTTGAGCCAATGAAAAATAAATAACTTGCTCTGAGGGCAAGTTATTTATTTTTCATTGGCTCAAGTTAAAACATATAGATGTGAATCATTACCCTAAATTTTTTTAATTGGATGAATGAAACATTTTTTTCAGTGTTGTAATGTGGAGTTGTGGGTTGTGTTTAATGTTCCTGTTTTCTATGTCTTTTATTTTGTAATTGTTTCATGCTGTCAGTGTCATGCTTCCCTTGCCCTCATGTATTTCTGCCTTGTGTATGTGTCATGTTCTGATTGGTAGTCTTAGTCATGTGTCTTGTTTCCCATTGGTTTGCACTTGGGTTCTTCACTACGCTCGCCTTCAGTGGACTAATTCGTTACAGAATACACGACCCCCTAAAATGAACCCAGCAGATCATCTTGTTCGCCTCCGTCAAGGTAATCGCTCCATTGAGGATTATGTGGAGGACTTTTGTGGGCTTTGTCACAACGTAGATTTTAATGAAACGTTCCTTAAGGATATTTTTGGTTTTGGGTTAAGTAAAGACATGCCACGTTTAATGCCACATAATACCCCACACTGGTCACTTGAACAATACATTGATCATGCTCTGCTGTTGTGCGGCTCATCGTACACTGTGGGTTTTGCGGATAAGGAGCCGCGCAATAATACAGTGCCCACCACACCAGAGCCTCTTCACATCCCAACCGTCATGTCTGGAGTTGTTCAAGTCACGCCTGCTACTCCAGGGTCTGCTCACGTCACGCCTGCCATGCTAAAGCCTGCTAACGTCATGTCTGCTACGCCAAAGCCTGCTAACGTCATGTCTGCTATGCCAAAGCCTGCTCACGTCATGCCCGCTACTCCAGGACCTGCTCACATCATGCCAGTTAAGTCTAAGTTTACTCATGTCATATCTACCAAGTCAGAACCTGTTCACTTCATGTCTGCCAAGCCAGCGTCTGCTAACGTCATG
>NW_015633444.1:1097080-1108456 GCF_001515625.1 Sinocyclocheilus rhinocerous
CCCCAGTTCCGCCTCCACTCCACCACCCTCCTGGACTTGTTGGGTTTTGTTTGTGTTTGTTTGGGCGTCTGGAGCCGCCCTTAGAGGGGGGGATATGTAATGTGGAGTTTTGGGTTGTGTTTCATGTTCCTGTTTTCCATGTCTTTTGTTTTGTAATTGTTTCATGCTGTCAGTGTCATGCTTCCCTTGCCCTCATGTATCTCTGCCTTGTGTAGGTGTCATGTTCTGATTGGTAGTCTTAGTCATGTGTCTTGTTTCCCATTGGTTTGTTCTTGTCTTGTGACCCTCTTGTTTGCTATAAGTAGCCATCATGTTCCCATAGTCTTCGTCGTGTATTGATGTTGTAACCTGCTGTCGGTGAGTCTAGTCTGTTATGCCTCGTCAAGTCTGTTCATGCCTCGTCAAGTCAAGTCTGTGTCTCTAGTCTTCGTCTGTTTGGATTATGTTTGGATCACTGTAAATAAACTGCACTTGGGTTCTTCACTACGCTCGCCTTCAGTGGACTAATTCGTTACAAGTGTATAGGGAGGAGAAACCTAGCAACACTCCAAGCTAAGACAATGTCTAATTGGTCAAAACACCATTAGGGATATCGAATTTAAAAACTCATGACACAAACACATTTTTTAGTTCAGGCTTTTTGCCGCTGCTTTTTGCTTTCAAGCTTGGCGTCCTTCCAGCTCTTTTTCAGCGTGCTTGTGGCCACATGCCTGCTGCTCCTCTACCATCATGAGGAGATAAGCCATCTGGTCTCGTCAAACTCTTCTTTTCTTTTCTTTCTTTTCCATTGAGAGTTTCATGTTCTAAGTTAAGTTTTGTTGCAAAGCTGTGTCTCAGAAGTTTTCTGTGCCCTCCTCAAAACTTCAGCCAGCATACACGACTCCGGACCCATCCTTCAGCCAACGCCCAACAATTGGCTATCCCAAGACATCACTCTGGATGCTACTAGACCTCCAGCGAATCAACAACCTGGGAAACCTCCTTTCAGCACATCAACAAGGGGAATCCCCTAACACAAGCAACGCAACTAAACCTCCAGATTCTGAGTTGCTGAATTTAATATAAAGTTTAATAGCCTCATTGAGAAACTCAATGCGAGGGTTAAATGAAATGATTGATGGTTGATCAGGTCTAATCAATAGCATATATTGCTATAAACGGGGGATTTCACATTTTCACTCTCCTAAACTCATTCTTTCCTAACTTTCTCTCTTTTTACAACTTGTGTGAATGTGTGAGTGCATGTGTTTACGTGTTAGTTTGTCTTTAGACGTGTCCAATAAAGTCTTGTTCGTTTGAAAAGAGAAGTATCTTTGTGTTTTGTGCTTACAAATTAATGTCTTAAACTGTTGATCTTCTTACCGTACTAATAGTGTTTTCACTGTATTTCGGATATTAATATCCATTGCAGAGTTCATGTTACACAGCTCGTTCAATTGACTGCTGGCCGATACAGTTGATCAGCCGTAAAACAGGGATTCTGTCAAAATTCCCTATAAATATCATAATTAATTCCCTTTGAGCTAAATTTACCCGTTTCCCTTACAACACTAAAAGTGCACATTCAATACAGTTATGTGCACTTCTTTTTCCACAAAAAAGATACTATACTGTGCATATACTGTCTTAGCTATTTTGCAGTTGGCTACTTTTTGTTATTATATTGAGTATAGCCCTCTAGTACCTTCAGATTTACAGCTAACTGCTTTCAAATATGAGTAGTTAATTGCTAGTTACTTCAAGCTACTGTTGAGTAGCTAGCTGAAGTATCCTCCCCAAAACCTATAGTATAGTATGATTGTTGTTATTGAAAATGTGATCACAATTTTAATTGAATATATTCCGTACACACAAATGAATGAATTCAACTGAACATTAAACAATGGAGAATGTTATTGTGATTAACAGAAGTGGTTTGCTTTTGAACGGTAAATATTTGGAATGTTCTATGCTAAGCTGAATCCAGACAAACTGTCACACCTGTCTTCCACAATTCCATGGCGCGGCACCCCTGTGCTTATCAGCCCCCTTTCCATGCCTGGTTTCCATGGCAACGCTAATAAGAAGTGAAGAGGCTTCTCAGCTCCCTAACCACCCGGGTCTTGCTTTTAAAAGCCGGAATATTCTTGCAGTACCACCACCAGTGCTGGAAATGGCGAAATGTTCAGCTAATGTTTTACAGTGGGTGCACTGGTTGAGATGCCTGCTATTATGTTGTCTGCTTTTTCAGCCACATTTGCAGATCCCTGTGAGGTTTCCAGGTGAGTGGACAGCCATACTGTATTCAGTGAAAAAGCGTGGGTAGATAAAAATAAATAAATAAATAAATAAATAAAAAAAGGTAAGAGCAATTAGAACTAAAACCTCCATGAAAGCACAAAGAATTGTTAATCATCCAAAGAAGCACAACATGATCTGTCAATGGTTTTAAAGTCTCATACAGTTGATCAATTGATGCAGTATATTGCTGCATCCAACAACTAATTCAACTATTTTCACAAAAAGGGTGCAAAACTCTCAAAAAAGAGACCATTTTTCTATAAATGGTTGGTTAATTTTACCCAGAATGTATGTAAAATGTTACCTCAGAGACAGAGAGAGAGAGAGAGAGAGAGAGCAGAGCCCCAAGAAAAGAGACAGAGCGACAGTTGCAATCTTTTTTTATCCCTTACTTGATCATGTGACTAAAAACCCAAATGTGAGACATTCAAACTGACCAATCAGCAAATTACAGCATTCCCCACTGTGCAAAATATGTGACAAACATGTTGGCCTACAGGCCTTGATCACAATCAACACCTCTAATACACAATTAATGGTACCCTTAGAAATTCTTATGAGTAAAATATCTCTGAAGTATATTCCCATTCATATTTACAATTTTTTCTTCATATTTACCATTTTTAGCACACCAGGGTGATTATGAACATGAAATTATCCAGCCATTGCTTCCTGTTAAATATGAGAGAAAACAAAGGCCAAATTTCCTTATTCATCCATCACAATGAGTAAAACCAAAGAATACAGTTCTGATGTACAGCAACAGACAAATGAGCTTCACAAATTAAAAAGTGGCTTTAAGAAAAGAGCTAGAACATTGCAAATTCCCATTCTCACCATCAGGGCAATAATTAAGAAGTTCCAATCAACTAAAAATATTACAAATCTTCCTGGAGAGGACGTGTGTCTATATCGTAGAGTTTGAGTGTCTAAAGGTGCTCCAAAGATCGAAGCTGCAGAGTAGCAGAGATTAGCTGAATCTTGGGGTCAGAAAGCCTAAAACAATGTCAAACAGCACTTGAATCACTTAATCAATCAAATTTGGGAGGGTTTCACGAAAACAAAAATCAAGAAAATAAAATGCTCTCATCCAAAAACAAACTCCAGCATATTCATTTGCCAGACACTACTGGAACTTCAAACAGGACTGGGTTCTATGGTCAGATAAAAGTAACAAATGAGCTTTTTAGCAGCAAACGCTCAACATAGGTTTGGTGCACACAGGTGTAAAAAAAAAGTACCACATATGTACAATGAAATATACTGCTGTATCTTTAATGTTGTTGGTGTATTTTTCTGCCGGAGGTCCTGGACATCTTGTTCAGATTTATGGTATCAAGGATTCTATCAAATAACAATAGATAAAACTATTAAAAACTGACTGTCCATGCTAGAAATCTTATAATGGGCCAAGGTTAAATCTTACATCAGGACTATGATCCAAAAACAAACATCAAAATCAAAACAAAAATGGGTCACTAAGCACAAAACGAATATTCTGCCATGGCTGTCCCAGTCCCCTGACCTGAACCCTGTAGAAAATGAGAGTGAACTGAAGAGGAGAAGCACCGACATGGAGCTGCGAATCTGAAGGGTCTGGAGTGATTCTGGATGAAGGAATGGTCTCTGATCTCTTGTCAGGTGTTCTCCAAACTCATCAGGCATTATAGGAGAAAGCTGTTATCTTGGGAAAATGATGATGCAAACATTTTTGAATAAAAGGGTACCATTAATTGTGGCCAACGTGTAATAGAGAAAAGCATTTATTTCATAATGAGATTTCCCCCCATTTTAAATTCTTCTTCTTCAATGAAAGGTTAGGTTTTTGTACATTTTTAAAATAAAAGATCAATAGGATTAACAGTGCAGATTCACAGTCTTTTTTGATCATATTAAGGGTACCAACAATTCTGACCACGACTGACACGATATATATATATTACATTTAAAAATAAATTAAATTAAAGAAAATAAATTAAATTAAAGAAAACTGGAGTAATCACAGGGAAAAGTGTATATATCCATATAATGATTCATGGAAAGTTCTAACTACTACAACTACATGTGATCTAGTGTCCAGAATAATTAATTCCTGCAAATCCCTGTAGTAAGGTGACATCTGTTTACTTGAAAATGTAACTCCAACTTGGAAAGTGTTTTTTAATGCCTTTTTTTCTTTTTTTGGCAACTCAATTACACTCAGTTACCTCAATACTACTGCTTACAATAACCACAGGCAACATGGTTACAATTGACTAGACGGTCTCTAGATGGCTGTCAGCACATGATGTTTGCCATGGGCTATGGAATAAACAACAAAAAATTATTCTCATAAATCACAAAAGTGATTATTTTAATTGCTAGTAACATGATGAGGGATATTACATTTTCACAAGCCTATTGCTTATAAATTGTTTGTTGACTGTATATTATGTATCCATAGAGAGTAATTTTTCACATTTCTTCATTTGAAAGACCCCAGGAGTCACACTAATCCATTTAGAAATGTGTCCTGTTCTATTTTCACTGTCCTGCCTTCACCACACGGATGGATTTCCAGACATCTAATATAACAGGGTGGCAAAGAATGTCCTACAGTTTTACCATAGTTTAGACTAAATGACTGTGGTTACACTTGTCTGTTTGTTATGAGTTCGATTCAGAGATAGAAGATGGATTATTTATATAATTTAACTGAAATTATCTTTGCTGTACTTTTTGAAAAGTGGTTTATTACCTAAATATGTACTATGCATATGTAAATATGCATCACAATAAGTTGAATGATAAAACAGTGTAATCCAAATGGATGGACAAATGTATTCAATTCAAATATATGAATTATAAATAAAGGCCTAAAAGTTTGTATTCAAAAATTAAATATTATGTTTCTATAATTGTAAATATATAACAATGCTTATGTTTTAGATGCTGTCAGTGTGTATAGGTTTCAGCATTTACACAAATATACAAAAATGTTTTATACCTGTAAATATTACATATGAATATCTACACATAAACAATGAGACCAGACTGAAAATTTATATTTAAAAGAATTTACATATAAATTAGCCATATAATTTTTTTTTTTCAAAATAAATATTTTTTTCTCAATACAGAAATTATAATATATGTTTTCTTACATTTCTGTGTTGAAAAAAAGTATACTGTATATAAAATCGGAGGTATTCCTTAAGAAATTATCAATTTTAATAGGTTTTAACAGGAACTAGCAAAATCAGATTAATTCAACGATAATTCAATTTTTAATCAAGGTTAAATGATAAATTTGTCAATATTTAAACAATATCTGATATGACAGTACACATGGACATATATGAATAAACATAATGAATACCTCATATTTTAAATATATTAATCATAAAATGTATGTATGCAAATTCTTAGTACTGTTCATAAAATTTCTGCAACCTGTTTGGTTTCATTATCAGTGATGGGAAAAACTAAACGGCTCATTCAAATCACGTGCCCGGCTCCCAGATACGTCTCTCGTTGTCTTTTATAGTCAGAGTGTATGTGTGTGGGAAGAGAAATGCATGTTGCCCGTGACCTCCTGATGCTCATCTGCTAGTGTGACCTCAGCATCCACTGGTATATGCTAAATGTTAAGATGTAGGAGTTAGCGTCAATGTTAGCCTGTAGCTAAGAGTTCCTCCATTCCCTTTAATGTTTACCTCGTGCGTAGGTCCCCAGACAGGACCGTGGTCTCTTAGTAGATGTGAGACATACAAGAATGAGCAAGCAAGAGTGGGTGGACCGTCCAAAAGAGTGTGTGTGGGCACCACTCACCACGGATTACATATTCAGTCAACAACCGCAAGGCAAATGTGTCATCAAAAAGTAAAATGTCACCCCTGAAGATCAATGTGCATGTCGATAAATGTGAACTAGTGTTACTGTACAGGTGTGTCAGGTTACAAAAACTGTACAAATGGGAGTCAGGCTTGAGTATTGGTGCTCTGTTTACCCTTATTTCACCCTGTTGTCTGTCTGTATATTTTGGCAAGTCTTTGAATTTTGGCTTGCACTTCTGTAACACAATCTGAATTTATTTTTTCCACTCCGGCTAAAAACCTTCTGGCTCAGCATGCTACAGTAGCCTCACCCCAAGCTCTTGCTATTGGCTGCACGGAGGTATGCAAATACATACAGCAAAGTAACATTGGAAATCTACTGGAAAACATTGCTGTAAAAAGTTAATGACAGATGTCTTTAGTGTAAATTTAGTGTGTTTTCATGCATAGTCTTAGATTCATTATGCTTAAAGGAGTCATAAATGTGTAAATGCCTCAAGCAGTGTTCTTTTATTGAAGAAAGGTCATAAACAGTTAAAAGTCAACATGGCTTTCAAAACCAATTGTGCTTATGCAATGTGATGAATGTCTGGATAAAACAGAATATTCAACAAGGAAAACAATATTGCTTGATTTTATCCACTGGGAATTGATTTGGCCAACAAACCAAGACACTGTTTGACCTTATTTCAGAGAACAGATTTTCTTGTAGTACCTATTTTCACTCCTGCTCAACCTGCTTAGAAAAGCTCAATATAATGACTCAGTTTGCAGGCGCATGATATTCAATGGTGAATTATTATAGATGAGCTGAGAAGAATATACCATTGATTTCCCTGTTTCATCGTGATCCACTGAAGTGCAGAATACTGGCATCTCTGCCAGAGGAGAAAACAGATTTGATTATCCAAAAATAGTTTGAAGACATCAAAGCTGCAAACATCCATGGGAAATTATATAATAGTTTATAATCAAACTGTGTTGCACATCAGTGATGCACAGAAATATTTTGGTTTTCTTAAAGGTGAAGTGTGCAATTTTTTTAAATGTAAAAATACTTCAAGGGATAGGTCACCCTCAAAAACGAAAATTTGCTGAAAATTTCCTAAGGCCATCCAAGACGTATGAGTTTGTTTCTCATCGGAACAGATTTGGAGAAATTTGGCATTACATTACTTGCTCATCACCTCTGCAGTGAATGGGTACCGTCAGAATGAGAGACCAAACAGCTGATAAAAACATCACAGTAATCCACACAAATCAATTAACATCTTGTGAAGTGTTTTTAACCTCAAATCATAGTTTTGGCTAAAATATGAGTCCTCTATCCATAATATTGCTTTCTCAGTGAAAAAGTTGTCTCGTCCGAATCAGGAGAGAAATATGCACAGACCACGGCACCCATTCACTGCAGAGGATCCACTAGTGGGTAAATGATGTAATGCTAAATTTCTCCAAATCTGTTCCGAAAGAAACAAACTCATCTTGAATGGTCTGAGGGTGAGAACATTTTCAGCCAATTATCATTTTTTGGGTGAACTATTCCTATACAAAGACAACAAACGTAAGTCGTTGGTAGAATCTGCATTCTGACCGACAGGTAAGTGCCTGGTGAATAGTCTTTCTCATTGGACTGTTAAACTTTAAAATGAGCCATCTGTTATGTCATTGGATTTAAACATCCAATATCGCAAAATCCAATTAATTAGTAGATTTCTTAATTAGGCATGACTGACAGCCACCATAAAAATCCCTTTTAAGTGATGCATGACTAATGCATGTCAGCAGGCAGGACCACTGCGATAGCGGAGGCTCTCATCTGAGAAATCACACCACACAATAACAATGATGGCTGCTCCCAGGGTGCTTAACTAGACGTCCTGTCAACGGGCAAGGAAATTCATATCCTAACACTTCCCTGCTGATGGACCGTTCGGTTGTCAGAGTGCATGTTTGGGTAAACAGATGTATGAGCGGACTGCTCTGCTAAATCATCATCGTCCATAAATTAGCCCAAAGTAAATGTGAGCCATAAATACTTCCTAGAGGCAGGATTTAATGTTGTAAAAATGAGTTAATTTATTATCAAATAGATGAAACACGTATAGGGAGAATTCACTAACAATGAATTGCATCCACTAATAGTGTAATTTATTTGCTTGTGATATTTACATAGTGTTACTGTACAGGTGTGTCAGGTTACAAAAACTGTACAAATGGGAGTCAGGCTTGAGTATTGGTGCTCTGTTTACCCTTATTTCACCCTGTTGTCTGTCTGTATATTTTGGCAAGTCTTTGAATTTTGGCTTGCACTTCTGTAACACAATCTGAATTTATTTTTTCCACTCCGGCTAAAAACCTTCTGGCTCAGCATGCTACAGTAGCCTCACCCCAAGCTCTTGCTATTGGCTGCACGGAGGTATGCAAATACATACAGCAAAGTAACATTGGAAATCTACTGGAAAACATTGCTGTAAAAAGTTAATGACAGATGTCTTTAGTGTAAATTTAGTGTGTTTTCATGCATAGTCTTAGATTCATTATGCTTAAAGGAGTCATAAATGTGTAAATGCCTCAAGCAGTGTTCTTTTATTGAAGAAAGGTCATAAACTGTTTAAAGTCAACATGGCTTTCAAAACCAATTGTGCTTATGCAATGTGATGAATGTCTGGATAAAACAGAATATTCAACAAGGAAAACAATATTGCTTGATTTTATCCACTGGGAATCGATTTGGCCAACAAACCAAGACACTGGTTGACCTTATTTCAGAGAACAGGTTTTCATGTAGTACCTATTTTCACCCCTGCTCAACCTGCTAAGAAAAGCTCAATATAATGACTCAGTTTGCAGGCGCATGATATTCAATGGTGAATTATTATAGATGAGCCGAGAAGAATATACCATCGATTTCCCTGTTTCATCGTGATCCACTGAAGTGCAGAATACTGGCATCTCTGCCAGAGGAGAAAACAGATTTGATTATCCAAAAATAGTTTGAAGACATCAAAGCTGCAAACATCCATGGGAAATTATATAATAGTTTATAATCAAACTGTGTTGCACATCAGTGATGCACAGAAATATTTTGGTTTTCTTAAAGGTGAAGTGTGCAATTTTTTTTACAATTAGTGACTGTTTTCAGACAGGTTTCCTGAACACTCTACTCATCCGCTATTAGTTGGACCAACAGATAGTCCTGCCCTTAACTACAAATAGGTTACTAATAGTTGTCTCTGCATCATAGGTGGAGGGTGAACCAACTCCAGGGTAAGGCTAAACGCAGCCAAATGTATTAAGTGAAGTGAAGTGAAGTGACGTGACATGTGGCCAAGTATGGTGACCATACTCGGAAGTAGTGCTCTGCATTTATCCCATCCAAAGTGCACACACACAGCAGTGAACACACACACACACAGAAATATTTTGGTTTTCTTAAAGGTGAAGTGTGCAATTTTTTTTAATGTAAAAATACTTCAAGGGATAGGTCACCCTCAAAAACGAAAATTTGCTGAAAATTTCCTAAGGCCATCCAAGACGTATGAGTTTGTTTCTCATCGGAACAGATTTGGAGAAATTTGGCATTACATTACTTGCTCATCACCTCTGCAGTGAATGGGTACCGTCAGAATGAGAGACCAAACAGCTGATAAAAACATCACAGTAATCCACACAAATCAATTAACATCTTGTGAAGTGTTTTTAACCTCAAATCATAGTTTTGGCTAAAATATGAGTCCTCTATCCATAATATTGCTTTCTCAGTGAAAAAGTTGTCTCGTCCGAATCAGGAGAGAAATATGCACAGACCACGGCACCCATTCACTGCAGAGGATCCACTAGTGGGTAAATTATGTAATGCTAAATTTCTCCAAATCTGTTCCGAAAGAAACAAACTCATCTTGAATGGTCTGAGGGTGAGAACATTTTCAGCCAATTATCATTTTTTGGGTGAACTATTCCTATACAAAGACAACAAACGTAAGTCGTTGGTAGAATCTGCATTCTGACCGACAGGTAAGTGCCTGGTGAATAGTCTTTCTCATTGGACTGTTAAACTTTAAAATGAGCCATCTGTTATGTCATTGGATTTAAACATCCAATATCGCAAAATCCAATTAATTAGTAGATTTCTTAATTAGGCAT
This sequence comes from Sinocyclocheilus rhinocerous, assembly GCF_001515625.1. Taxonomy (NCBI): domain Eukaryota; kingdom Metazoa; phylum Chordata; class Actinopteri; order Cypriniformes; family Cyprinidae; genus Sinocyclocheilus; species Sinocyclocheilus rhinocerous. The sequence continues at coordinate 1,107,322 of NW_015633444.1, forward strand.
GACTGACAGCCACCATAAAAATCCCTTTTAAGTGATGCATGACTAATGCATGTCAGCAGGCAGGACCACTGCGATAGCGGAGGCTCTCATCTGAGAAATCACACCACACAATAACAATGATGGCTGCTCCCAGGGTGCTTAACTAGACGTCCTGTCAACGGGCAAGGAAATTCATATCCTAACACTTCCCTGCTGATGGACCGTTCGGTTGTCAGAGTGCATGTTTGGGTAAACAGATGTATGAGCGGACTGCTCTGCTAAATCATCATCGTCCATAAATTAGCCCAAAGTAAATGTGAGCCATAAATACTTCCTAGAGGCAGGATTTAATGTTGTAAAAATGAGTTAATTTATTATCAAATAGATGAAACACGTATAGGGAGAATTCACTAACAATGAATTGCATCCACTAATAGTGTAATTTATTTGCTTGTGATATTTACATTAATTAGCATGCACCCTATTAATTAAACTCATTATGGAAATTAGGTAACAATTCAAACACACCCTAAAATGCTACTGACCATCTTGTATTTACATATGCATGGAGCAACACTACGAGGGCGACAAGTTGCCTTTTTCTGGGACAGACCAGTTCTTGGTGTCCTGTCACTGCGCGAATACAATACAATGCAAAAAAAACAAAAAAAAACACCAACAGCCTGCTGGTTACCAGTGCAATAGATAAGCTACACTGATTACTTGGTTGCACGTTGCTAGTTTTGCCTAGGGTACACTCCGCCAACAGTGTGCATAGACAGCATAGACATACATTTCAGAAATTTCGGTCAAATACGTTTTATTTTTCGTGTCTATAAAACATACAACATGCATCAAATGGTTATTTATATACTTAAATATGCCAAACTTCGACAAAAAGCCAACGCAGTGTAGCGGTTTCAAAAATTCCAGTCACTACAGCAGCAGGCTACCCCTGGTTATTAGGGTAGTTGTTAAAGGGTTAGTTCACCCAAAAATGAAAATTAGGCTGCGTTTTACTCACCCCTGAGGCATCCTAGGTGTATATGACTTTCTTCTTTCAGACGAATCCAGTCGGAGTTATATAAAAAATTGTCTTTGATCTTTCAAGCTCTATCATTGTAGTCAGCGGGTGTTGCATTGCTTCAGTCCAAAA
>NW_015633444.1:1108548-1111141 GCF_001515625.1 Sinocyclocheilus rhinocerous
GCGCTTTTTATTTAACTTCTTTTGGACTGAAGCAATGAATCACCTGCTGACTGCAATGATAGAGCTTGAAAGATCAAAGACAATTTTTTATATAACTCCGACTGGATTCGTCTGAAAGAAGAAAGTCATATACACCTAGGATGCCTCGGGGGTGAGTAAAACACAGCCTAATTTTCATTTTTGAGTGAACTAACCCTAAGTTTAGGTATTGGGTAGGATTAAAGATGTAGAATATGGTCATGCAGAATAAGTGCTTTATAAGTACTAATAAACAACCAATATGCTAGTAATATGCATGCTAATAAGCAACTACTTGTAGTAGAGAATTGACTGTAGACTATTGAGAATTGATCCCTATATTAAAGTGTTCTGAAAACACATAAAAACAGTATTTTGCACAGATAATGCAGAAGTATCATGTCCACAGATAGAGGTTGGATAGTACTGTGAGCACCACTGAGTTTGAGACACAAACAAATAGAAGCGCTCATAAACAATACATTACTACTGTTTATCTTATGTTTAAGCACTGACCGGCCATTTTTGATTACAAAGTCAGGGTTGTTGCAGTTCCTCAGAGTTTCCTCTGACCTGAGGACTTGAAAAGTTCCTACTGGTCTGGATCCTCTGAATTTCCAACTTCCCAATACAAATGGAACACATTACCATAATATGATTAATTGTTGGAGAAACTAGACAGTCACAACGGTTTCCCCAAAATGAAGGAAGTTTGTTGCACATTTGTCATTAGAACCACATTGGTTGGAACTGTCATTAATAATCTTTCATTATTTTTGCTCTCCATTATTTTGCAGGTCCCATTACATCACTCTAGAGTTCCCCCATAGTACTAAAGCACATATAGTGCACTATTCAAAAATGGTATTTGAATTATCTTAAACTAAAAGTTGTGGAATTGAATGTGTACATGTATGGAACAAAAGATGAGAATTGCACTACATGTTACACTACATGAAGCCCACATGTGATAGTATGAGCAAACTATGCTTCTAAGAACAGCTGTAGTTCCAACCACACCACTAGGGATTTTAAGCAACAGCTACAGTACTGATGGAACAGCAAACAGAGACTGGAAATAAACTGTTAATTGCTGTATAGACAAAGAACGCAAACATTACTAAGCAACAATAAAGAGGCTGGCCTACTGGATGATTTCATCATTTGATAAAGTACAAAACAAAAAAAGCAAGAGAAGGGTTGCTTCTGGCATTAAATGATATACAGATAAAATTACAATGTCACATACCATAAAACACAACACTTCCTTACCCAATCGGTCTAAAGCAAATCAGCCATTCTCCCATAGTAGACGCTTATAGTACAATGTCACGAAGTAGCAGTTAAAGTCACAAAACCACTAGCACCTTGCATAAACGAGAACAAACAAGAAAACAGAAGATACTCAGAAGTATAAATACACAGGATGATAACAAGTGAACTAGAAACAGGTGTGGCACATAACTAGTAACCATGATGACAATATGTATAAACCTAGGTAACACAGGAAACAGGAAGTAAACACAGGAAACAAGAATGAAATTAAAATCAAAATAAAAGTGAGTCCCAATTTGTGGGACCCAATTTGTCACAAAATTTGTGACCACAGTTGGCTAACTGTGCTTTTGGGAAACACATCTCTGGATGAGAGCAGAGCACTATTATCATGAGTTATCAAAAAGACACCATTATCAGTTTTAAGGTAGTCACATACTAACTATTCATGTTTAAATGAAAGTAATAATATTTGTATGTGCTATATAACAGGGTCTGAAAAGAGTGCAGTATTGTTTTACACACAATTTGAAATGTTCCTGAATGTTCTGCCATCATGCAGTAATTTCCAGACACACATCTTTCAGCAATTATTACTTGCAGAAAACATAGCCTAAAATGCAAAATAATAAGCATAATTAGGGTTAGCAAAGATCTACTGCCAAAAGCACTTGAAAAAGTTGTAATTGCTATATACAGTATATTGACGGTTTGTGAAAATGAAAATATTAAATATAATTAGAAAAAGCTAAAAAGATTTAAAATCTAATTTCTATTTTATGCTTTTTTGTATAAATTATTGTTTCATTATTTATTTATTTATTATAAAATCTATTCTACAAAACTGTTTTGATCTGTTTGCTATTTGTAATGGTTACCATTTACTATTTGTCATAGTGTTATTTTGATTAATTGTTTTGAAACCAGTCAGTTTATTATGATGGCCTACATGCATCATAATAATTATTAATTATAATAGTAGTAGTAGTGGGTATAGAAAAGAAAAGAAAGAAAGAAAAAAAAAACATCCAAGTGAAAGATATAACACCAAGTCAGAAAAAAGAAAAACTGGAAAAAGGATTAATCACCCCCTTTTGTCAGTATTTTGTTGAACCACCTTTTGCTTTATTTACAGCCTTTAGTCTGTTGGGATATGTCTCTACTAACTTTGCAATATTTGTCCACTCTTCTTTGCAGAACTGCTCAAGTTCAGTTAAATTTGATGGTGAACGTTTGTGGACTGCAGTCTTCAAGTCATTGCACAGATTTTCAGTGGGGTTTAAGTCTGGGCTCTGACTAG
>NW_015633444.1:1112699-1115422 GCF_001515625.1 Sinocyclocheilus rhinocerous
TCCTGACAAGTGCTCCAGTCCCTGCTGCAGAGAAATACCCCCATAACAGGATATTACCAGCTCCATGCTTTACTGGAGGAATGCTGTTATCTGGATGGTGAGCTGGATTGAATTTCCACCAGACATATCGTTTGGTGTTGGAGCAAATAATACAATTTTAGTCTCATCTGCCTCAGAATCTTCAAGGTGTGTTTTGGCAAAGCTTAGTCGTGACTGCATGTGGCCTTTCTTGAGGAGTGTTTTTTTTTCTTGCAACCCTCCCATGCAAGCCACATTTGTGGTGAATTTGTGATATTGTTGTCACATGACACACAATGACCACTCTTTGTCATAAATTCCTGCAGCTGCTTCAGAGTTGCTGTCGGCCTCTTGGTCGCCTCTCTGGCTAGATTCCTCCGGCTCTTCCATCCAGTTTGGAGTGACGTCCTGATCCAGGGAGGGTCTGTGTTGTACCAAATACCTTCCACTTCTTAATAATAGACTTCGCTGTGCTTCTAGGCATTGATAAAGCCTTTGACATTTTTTGTATACATCTCCTGACTTGCTGAAATACTCCAGGAAAGCTCTTTTCATGCTGAGCTCATCAAAATGACCACAGTTGATCACAGTTGAAATCAAATGGATTTGTTTGTCACTGAGAAGGTAATTAGCTACACCTGATTGAGTTTACAAGTCATTTTTATGAGGGGGTGATCCTTTCTCCAGCTCATTGATTATTATTGAATTTTTTCTTCTTCTGACATGTTGGTGTTATATCTTTCACTTGGATGTTACAAGTTGCACTGAGTTATCCAGTTACAGCTGGATAAAACAAAAACTGTGTCTGTCTCCATTCCAAGCTGCAAAGCATATAGTAATTTTTTGGGATTCACCGTTTTCTACATAAAAGCATCCTACATAATGTAAAGAACATTCTGTGAAAATATAATGTTGATATCTTTAATATTGACTTAATATTGAGTTAATTTCGGACTCAGACAATGGTGTTTTTGAGAAATTCCAATGTAAAGAAAAGCTTATATTTAAAACTGCAACACATTTGAACCATAATTATACTGACTATGTGCCATGTGCACATTCAATCTGAGATTCTGGCATTTTCAGTGAAATATGACACATTTATGGGAAAATTCTTAAGGGTTTGTAAAACAGGTCTATTTATTATTATGTGCATGTCCAAAAAGCACAAAAAACAACAATTACCAAGTCAATTCACTGAAATAATTTTTATAACGTTATTATGGGTGTTATTATTGTTTGCTTGGAAACACAGCACTGATGAAGGGTTGATCCCGAAAACCGTTTGAGCACTTTGCTCTTTTTTTTTTTTTTTTTTTTTAAATAAAGTGCACTTTTGCACTATTCTATTTAGTTTTGGACAATAAATTAATGTGAGCTTTTTTGGCCCATTTTTCGTGTGCAGATCTTAGGGTGAATTCAGGTAAAGTGGGCCTTCAGTTAAAGTGGGCCATTTAAGCTTGATTGTACTGCGCTCAAATGATTTACACTTTCAGAGCATACACTCTAAATTTTTTTTTTTTTTTTTAATAAAGTGCACCTTTGCACTTTATTTGCGACCTCTGGACAATAAATTAATGTGAGCTTTTTTGGCCCATTTTTCGTGTGCAGATCTTAGGGTGAATTCAGGTAAAGTGGGCCTTCAGTTAAAGTGGGCCATTTAAGCTTGATTTTTATTTATTTTATTTATTTATTTATTTAGTCATTTAGCAGACGCTTTTATCCAAAGCGACTTACAAATGAGGAGTTCAAGGGCTTCATGAAGCATCATCCTGGCCTCAGCATAAAAAAAAATGAAGCAATCTCAGCTGCCAGGGCTGCTGAAACCAACCAACAGGTGGTTGATAAAATGGTTCCAAGAATATGAACGTCTGCGCAAAGAACTGAACATCAAATAACTTCCTAGTCATCTTTGGAACTGTGATGAGAGTGGGCTGCAGGACAATTTCTCTTCTGATCGGGTGGTGAGAGAGGTAGGGAAACCTTGCTGTGAGATCACAGCAGGAGAGAAATGGGAGACCACCATGGTTGTTGCTGCTTTTAATGCTGTTGGGCAGTACACACCACCACTGATCATCTTCAAGGGAAAGAGGGTGAGGCAAGAATGGCTCTGGCTGTCCCCAAAATGCCATGGTGATGGTCTCTGACAATGGGTGGATTAATGCAGAGCTCTTCTGTGAGTGGGGAATGATGTTTGTTGCACAGCTGCTGTGAGGATGACAGCAGACCTCACCTCCTCCTACTTGATGGCACACAGCAGCCATGTTTTCGATGTTGAATTCCTCCAGCTTATGAGAAAACACAATGTAGAGGTCTTGTGCTACCCTCCCCACACCACCCATGCACTCCAGCCAGCAGTCTTCAAGAGACTTAAAGGGTTAGTTCACCCAAAAATGAAAATTAGCCTGTGTTTTACTCACCCTCGAAGCATCCTAGGCGCATGTGACTTTCTTCTTTCAGACGAATCCATTTACTCACCTTCGAAGCATCCTAGGCGCATGTGACTTTCTTCTTTCAGACGAATCCAATCAGAGTCATATTAAAAATTGTCCCGGCCCCTCCAAGCCTTTTAATGGGGGTAAGTGGGTGTTTGTTGTCAACAGTTCAGAAGACGTGAAATAAAGTGCGCTCATCCGTAATAAAACATCCCACACACGGCTCCGGGGGGTGAATAAAGGCCTCTTGTAGCAAATCCATGCATTTTC
>NW_015633444.1:1115507-1115919 GCF_001515625.1 Sinocyclocheilus rhinocerous
TTAAAGGGTTAGTTCACCCAAAAATGAAAATTAGCCTGTGTTTTACTCACCCTCGAAGCATCCTAGGCGTATGTGACTTTCTTCTTTCAGACGAATCCAATCAGAGTCATATTAAAAATTGTCCCGGCCCCTCCAAGCCTTTTAATGGGGGTAAGTGGGTGTTTGTTGTCAACAGTTCAGAAGACGTGAAATAAAGTGCGCTCATCTATAATAAAACGTCCCTCACACAGCTCTGGGGGGTGAATAAAGTCCTCCTGCAGCGAATCCATGCGTTTTTGTAAGATAAATATCCATATTTCAAATGTAATAAACACTTTTTCTCACTTATGCTGACTGTGGTACGCGGAAGACATTCAGACGGATAAAATTTTGCAAACGTCAACACTGTCACCCTTTTAGTTGCCATGGACAC
>NW_015633445.1:0-2151 GCF_001515625.1 Sinocyclocheilus rhinocerous
AGCAGCAATTACCGGGGTTCAAGCAAATAAAAGGCCTTTATGTCTTTTATGCTGTCAGGGGTCTCAGCCAGTGTGAAATGTATGGCTGACACTAGAACAGTTCCATGATGGAGAATATGATGATACACACACACACACACACACACACAGAGTAATGAAAAGGTTGAAGTATATTACTTAAGAAACTCTATAACTTAGAGGGTAAGCATGCTCACACACACAGACACAGATTATGTTGTAGATATAGATATTTGAAATAACTAATTGGTAATAAAATGCTTACTGGAAGTGTCCTGTTTATAATTTTTCAGGTTTAAATTTAATCATAATGTGGCATAATTGTCAAAACTGATATGTCTGTATAAATGAAGTGGTAAGCTTTGATTAAAGCTGTGTCCGAAATCACTCACTTGTTCACTCATTTACTAATCCCTATATAGTGGATAGGGAGTGGTTTTACACAGCTTAAATGTAATTTTAAATGTAATAAAAATTATTTTATTTTAATCTGAATGTCAGTACCTAATAAAACCTCAGAAAATAACTTTATAAGTGATAGAATGAGCCAATGACTGATCCTTTGCTGTCATCTAGTGTGTTGTATTTGTTTGTGTTGTGGTTGTATTTGCACTTTCAGGTAATGCAGCATAGAGATGTACTGTTTTTAACCTTCATACGCATTACAGTGTCAGTTTCTGTCCAATCTCCATAACATTTTGCATGGTTGTTTAGAATGATATAATGCATGAGTTTACATAGTTTTGTGATATTTTTTATTTTATTTGAAGATTTATAGAGTTTTGGGTACACTGTATCAAGACTATATTATAATATGGCCCTGTTATAACAATCCTAATGCAAAAGTAAAAAAAAAATGTATAGAGAATTGTAATGCAACGATTTTATTGATTTTGAGTAAACAACCTAGGACCAAGAACTTTATATGGATGCTTATGGGGTCTAGACTGATCCAAAATGTAGGTATGACAGTAGATCTCATTTGTTATGGAGAATATGCTGGAAAGACACAGACATGCACATACTAAAATGAATGGGTTAAATAATAATATTAAATAGAGTGTAAGCATGTCTTAAACACAAATGCACACACATTTAGATAAGGATATTTTTAATAAATGATAGGTATTATGCTATGTAACTATATTAGTCATTTGAAATATGTTATTAGTTTAAATTAAATGACACGTAACAAAATTCTTACTGCAAGTCTTCTCTTTATAACATAATTTTCAGATTTACCAGTAATCATAACGTGATTTTATTATTCCATCCACTAGAGGGAGCGTGATTTTTTGTCAGACAGAACATCTTCCCGTTTTGCCCGGAAAGGAAGCCATTTTGTCGACTTGCTGAAGAAGGTAAGCATGCGGTGGTGTTGCTCTCTGTGTAATCTTAATCATCTGTGTATTAATATTAGTCATCCGTGGTATTTTTAAATCAGTATAAGTTGTTTTCTGTGTGTTTGATTGTTTTGTGGCTGTATTTTGTACATAAATGCTGAAAGGCAACGTTTTATTTCAGTACTAGTTTCGTAATTGACCAGGTCAGCATTTCGATTATAAGACGAAATAAATCGCTATTTTTACAGTATTTGTGGAGTTGTGATTGTTATTATTAGTTTAATAGTTAGTAGTTCATGTAATGTATTCTTAGTATTGAGAGGTTTGGAGGCTGTAATGGTTCATTGCTTCATCTGTTTTTCTTCTTGGTTGAATGTATCATTAGCTTCAGTTTTAAAGGATAGTTCACATAAAATAGCAGTTTTGTGTTTTATTTACTCATTTTGTTGACGATGTAAATTCTATTTATTACATTGGTATATCGTATAGCACGTGCAGTGCATGGGCAAGACACCCGTGATAAATGTTATTCTTAGCGTTTTTAACTAAAGCTTATTGCTAAACCGTGGCATTTGTCATGTAAATGTGTCATTCTTTATTGTTATGAAAATTCCCCAAGTACCATGAATATGACATAGGAATGACTTTCATAATCGTTAGTTCATTAGCTTGTTTTTCTGTGTTTGTTGTGTACATAACTGAAAGGCTTATATGTTCGTGATCAGAAGAGACAGGGCGGGTAACTAATGAGCAATTCCAGCGTTATGGACGTGACATTTGCAGTAAAAAT
>NW_015633446.1:0-642 GCF_001515625.1 Sinocyclocheilus rhinocerous
AGAAAGGAAAAATTTAAATTGCATCATATGACCCCTTTAAATAAAAAGACAATGCACAATTTATTAGCACCATTATCCCAGCACATCCTCTACTTCCCCCATTCCTCTAAACCCAACTTCCTGTTGATGTAAAAGAGTCGGATCAGGCTTCCCAACAGAAAGCCAGATGTGAGTCTAAAAATAATATCCCACACAGCTGCGTATGACTACTTAGAATATCTGGCTTAAATCAGTTTATATTTAAATAGTTAGAGAAGCACACAGAAATACACAAATGAGTCCAGATGAAACATCACAGCGAAGTGCAAGAGAATGTTTCTTTATCTTTATTTCCATTTCAAAAATAGAGTTTCACAACACATATTGATTTCATGCTGGCTTATTTCATTACTGCCAGTCGCTCCGTCTCCAAAACAGCAGAGCATAAACAATCATAAAATACAGGGAGTCTACAGATATGAACAAGTTCAATTCAAGACTTTTTAATACCACTTTATGTGAAATTTAAGACCAAACCTGTGATGGAAATACATATGATATTACATCCGTATATGTAATATTTAATGTGTTTAATGTAAAAAGACGACAAAATAACAAGCTGTCAAAAATGCTATTTATTATTACGATATACAGTGAACTTTT
>NW_015633447.1:0-505 GCF_001515625.1 Sinocyclocheilus rhinocerous
ACTATTTAAATGTTTTTTTTCTGTTCTCATGTCAGATGTGTATGTGTGTATGTACCAGGAGCACCTGATAAAAAAAAAAGAAAAGCCACAACAAATTCCTAGTGTGTTTGCGCACACCTGGCGAATAAAGCTAATTCTGATTCTGATTCTGATAACCAATATGGACGACTTCTTTCAGGTTTTTAGAAATGTACATATTCAGAAGAAATTAAAACATGAATTGATTATGATGTGCTTATTCTCTATTGAGTCTATAATGATAGTTTAAGCTGTTGTGCTCTTATATTAATTTATTAACTCAAATAGATTATCTTTACATTTTATTAATCAAAAAGCATGTCTAATTAATTAAAATTATGAAACTTAAACAATTTAACATCAATTTATTAAAAGTTTAACAAATATTATATGTTTAGGGCTCTATGAAATGTTTTATTTTTCCAACCTTGTGTTTTATTTGAACCAAATTCTGTTTTAGCATGTCTAATTATTTGAAAGCATAAAA
>NW_015633448.1:0-5698 GCF_001515625.1 Sinocyclocheilus rhinocerous
GATGGCTGTGTTTAACAGATTGGCTCATAGGTGTGGTAATTTGACTGGCAGTGCTTTGGAATTGCAAGGAAGTGACATCATGATATACTTCTGTGTCTGATGTATTCAAGTGTGTTTAGTGTTTTGCAAATCACTGTGTGTAATGTTTTGCAAATAGTGTGAAGCTGACAATGTGCTTACAGTTGTGCAAATCTAGCCTTGTGTTTTGCTCCTTGAGTGTAAGGTTTTGCTAATTGTTGGAAAAATTTAATTTTAGTGTGTAAGCAATCGTAAAAACTGTAATGAAGAATGTTTTAATAAATACACTGGAAATGTCATTAATAAAGCCAATGCATTTCATAGTCATATTGTTAACCTGTTTTGATTCACTAGGGGTTTGTACAGGTCAGTTTGAGGTTCAGAAACCAGAATGTCCAGCACTGGTCCAGCACCCACAAACTCTTCAATGTTCGTCATCCAGTTTCAGCAAGCAACACAAGCGACACCTGTTACGACGGTGATAAATGCTCCGGTGCCTGTTTATGCACAACACGGGGCTGGAGTTTCACCTCTTCATGGACTTCAGGCGTTTCTGAAAGGCCAGCCGAAAGCTCTTGGGGTGAGACATTTCTCATAAACCTAAATAATTGACCTTTCTGTGTGTATATATTGCCTTGAGGACTAGGTGCCTAGATTTATCATTTACAGAGTAAAATAGTCAACTTTACAGTGCATCAGTCACAGAGAAGAATGTTTTAGGAGTTGCAAACTATCAAAAAAGTGAAGTAATGCAATCTTGTAAATCTGCAAATACAGTGACATTTACACATGATAGTTCCACACTTGCAGAATATATTTTTGGGATATTTTTCTTATACATAACTACAGGTGCCATAAGCTGATAGTGTATTTTACATGGCTCCGTCTTTATGAAAGAATCTCTCGTACATTCTTGTTTTAAAGCAGACGGTACAGATAATGATCGGTGTGCTGACTCTCCTGTTTGGCATTGTGTCTACAGTTCATGCACAACTGGTCTTTGTCATTATTGGTGTTCCTTACTGGGGATCTCTCATCGTAAGAAACAATTATACAATTAAGTGTTCTGTCTTTTATAATACAAGCTACATATTCCAATGCAAGCCTCTCTCTCTCCTCTCAGTACATTACTGCAGGCGCACTCTGCATTGCTGCAGAAAATAACATTCATTCACCCTCCGGTTTGTGTTTGGTACGTACACAGCCACTGGTGCTTGGACCATGATTATTATTATGTTTTATTTATTTATATCAAGTAGTGTACTTTTTAAATCACACTCCAGATACTTTTCTGTCTACATTAACATGTTAACACAACGTTTGAAAGTTCTTGCTAATTCATTGATTGGGTTTAGGTTGTTGTTGTTTCTGCCTATAGGTGAATGCTTCACTTGGAATGAACATTTTCAGCACTTTAACCGCATGCATCTCCATTATTTTTATTTCACTGGATTTGGTTATAGAGCCATACACTTTCTGCACCAATCAAGACTGTAATGTATTAGTGAGAATGTATAAGGTATGTCATCAACTTTTATATTCACATTTATTTAGTAATTACTATAAGAGCACTGTGTGGTCAGTACACAAGTTCACTCAAAAATCTACTTAACCTCAAGCCAATCTAGGTGTATATGACTTTATGATACATATATAATATTTCCATATGAACCCCAGGGATGGTAGATTCTGGACTGCTGAGCATTCAGTGTACCAGTGTGAGTAGTAATTATCACTGATTGTGTTACTTTTATTTGTGTTAATGTTGATATTTCTCTCAGACGCTCTTCAGTGGAATCAGAGTCGTGCTGCTGTTATTCGCCGTGCTTGAGTTTATCATCTCCATCTGTCTGTCAGTATTTGCCTGTAAAACCAAAGCCTGCTGTTGTCCTCCTCAGGTGAGCAATGAGCCAAATCAGGGGTTCCCAAACCTCAGGCTTTTACAACTGCTTTACACTTTCAGGCTAGGCTTTCTCAAGCCAACCTAACTAAGGTCTTGGCTAACTTTTTAATCTAGTTTCATTTAATGCCGCTTTTGCAAATGAGGATGTTTTCAAAAGTAGATTTAGTCAGATTTAGTTCCTGTTAACACACACGCTAACTGAAATATGTTCTGAAAACCTTTTTCATAACGTTCCCATCAAGTTTTGAAAACATTACTTCTCTGAATGTTCAAAAAGATCAGTTTAAAAACATTTTTTTCTTTGTTATATGAACATTAAAGAACCATTTTATAATTTTCACAAATATTATGGAACTTTTTTTGAACTTTTGAACGTTACTTTTGAATTTTTTAAAAACGTTCTGAAACAAGTAACATTCAAAAAAACGTTAGATGAACGTTCAACTAAAATGTTTCAGGGCAAAACATTCCACGAATGCTGTGTAAATAACATTTTGAGAACATTAAAGACCAGAAAACTCTAAATGAACATTGCTAGAGAATGTTTCTTCATAACTTTGAGAGAACATGATCAGAACATAGCTGGGGCTCACATTAACTAAACAAGCATGTATATAGTCTTTCATATAAAACTAGTTGCAACTGATTAACTCAAACTCCAATGTCCGGATGCATGGGAGGTGCTGTCAGATTTAGCTCACTTTCTGATGACAAATTTATCCTTAAAGTTTAGATAAATAAACAGACACACATAAGAGCACAAATATTTGAAAACGTTCACTAAGGCCCTCAGAAATAAACGCAACCCACAAACACACATTAAAACCTCTTCGGTCAGTCAGATAAACCTGCTTTGTTGAGGTTTAGTACCTCTTTTTCATATTAATCTTATCTGTAAAAAGAAAAAAGCCCTCATAGTGGATTTAAGAGACCGAATGAAGTAATTAAAGAGGCAGATGAGAGGCAAAAGAGGAACAGACAGCGGAATCGGTGTTGACTAATGCTGAAGGACAAACACCACAGACTTGAGCAAGAGTCTTCTGAGAAATGCCACTTCTCCCATTCACTGTCCTCTTGTGTTTTTCAGAAACGAGACGGGGACATTTATCAGGTACTGTGCTGTTATTGTGCTCCGTTGTGATGAGTCAGTGATTTCATGTGCACTCTTAAAAATAAAGCTGCTTAAAAGGTTCTTCACAGCGATGCCATAGAAGAACCATTTTTGGTTCCACAAAGAACCATTCAATCAAAGGTTCTTTAAAGAACCATCTCTTTCTTACCTTTTTATAATCTGAAGAACCTTCGGTAACACTTTCTATTAAGCCCATATTTATAATACATTATAAGGGTATTCTTAAGGCATTATAATGAATGCATAATGCATTATAAAAAAACTTATAATATGTTATATCAACTCATGAATAATCATAACAACAATTATAATACATCATAATACTTATGTATTTGTGGTTATGTTTAAGAGTATGATTATTTATAACACACAATGAACACCATATTAAATCTACTTCATTTACAGAATAATGGACTGTATCATATCTTGACATTGTTTATTTAAGATCTGCACAGTATCTTACTACAGCTTGTGAGTGGTTAGATGTTGAGTGTTATTTGAGTGTTTGCTGTGGAGCTAATGTTAATTAATTGATGTGAGCTTTATACTCCAACTGAAAAAAATGCAATGTTTTATATGGTTACATTTTATTTTGATGGTCCCCTTAATCAATCGACTATAAGCAACTTTGCAACTACATGCCAACTAACTCTCATTAGAGTATTAGTATGCTCAAGAATGGTAGAATCTAGTATGGTAGAATAAGTTGACGTACTTGCAAAGACACTTATAGTCAGTTTATCTGTTGGTTGACCATCAAAATAAAGTGTTAGCAAATATTTACAGTAGCAGACATACTAATACTCTAATGACCGAGTCACAGAGTCGAACTCCGTGATTCCCTCTTCCGACCATCAGAGGGCTCCCTCACCCGAATATTGACTCTTACACTCTCACACTACATTTCCCATCAGCCCCGTATCTGGCACTGATCACCTAGCCCAGCTGTAGCCCATCAGCTGGCCTATATAAACAGTCTGTTCCTTCCAGCTCATTGCGAAGTCTTGTTTTACTGCGGTTTACATTTCTGAGCGTTTTTCTCTGTTTTGCCTGCCTGTTGTGACCCTGTCTGTACCTCGTTGATGATACTCTGCTAAAATCCATTTTATACAATCCGCCTTCATTTAGCAAGTGCACTCGCGCATAAACACTTTTTGTTCCATTCAGTTGTGGATGCTGCTGATTCACCGAGACCGCCGCGGCTCAGCAAAGAGACGTGTGTGTGTGTGTGTTTTCCTTTGAAAAAGTTTCCCCAGAAATACCTCTGTCAGACTCTGTCCCATGTTTTGTGTGTGTTTTTCTCTGTGACCCAGTTTCTGTCTCCCGCGTATTCAGTTAATTTCTTCCCAGGTGTTTCCCATGTGTAATTTCCAATGATCCCATGTGTCTCCTTAGTCCCTCGTCATCATGTGTTTAAAAGTCTGAGTCCTTTTAGTTAGTGTTGTCCGGTATTGTGAATGTCACTCCCTTGTGCTACGTGTGATTCCCCGCGATTGAAATAAACTCATTGGTTTGTACTCCTGGTCTCCTGGTTTCCTCGTTCCGTGCTCCTCACAGTAGCAAACCCGTGACAGAATACCGGACCCAAAACAGAAAGTGAGTGGCAACTTTTTCCTCGTGTTTGTTTTTTCCGCCGTTTAGAAAAGTTTTTGCTTTTCTTGTTTTCCCCGCGGCTATGGAAATTGCCGCTCGCTTCTCCGCCCTAACTCGCCTCGATCTCCCCTTTGTCGAGTTTTACTGGGAGTTCTGCCGGCTCGCCGCGGCTACGGCCCTCGATGACGACACATTCAACTCGCTGTTTTGGCACGGGGCCAACTACCATCGCCCCGTGGACCTCCCAGACACCACGGGACTGAGCTGGAGGGAAGGAATCCTCCAGTGTCTGGAGAGCGTCCTGCCCCGAGCCAGAACCAGCCCACCGGCCACGGCGAGGTCAAGCCTGCCGCCGTCCGGGGCTCTCCCAAGTCAGCCAGCAGTTCCCGAGTCAAGTCAGCTGGCAGTTAATTTGGCAAGCCCAAAGGACGTTAATGTGGCAAGCCCAAATGACGATAATGTGCCAAGCCCAAAGGACGTTAATGTGGCAAGCCCACCAAGTGTTCACGTGGGCCCAGTGTCGGTTCCAGCCCCAGTGCCCGCTCCTCGTAAGCGCCTTCCAGAGCGCTCTCAAGTGCCTGTTCCCCCAGAGCTCGCTCCAGTGTCGGCTCCAGCCCCAGAGCTCGCTCCAGTGTCGGCTCCAGCCCCAGAGCTCGCTCCAGTGTCGGCTCCAGCCCCAGAGCTCGCTCCAGTGTCGGCTCCAGCCCCGTAAATTTCCCCAAGTATTTTTTTTGGGGGGGGTGTAGGGCTCCAGCCTTAGTGCTCCGCCATGGCCTCCCGAGTATCATGCTCCGCCATGGCATCCCGTGTCCCCTGATCCGCCATGGCGCCCCGAAGGGGTACTGCTCTAGAGGCCCACTGTCCCGTGTCTGTCCTGAGGGACCTCCAGAGCACCCACCCCCCCTCCCCATTGTATGTTATATGGCGTGAGGACACGCCTTCCGGAGGGGGGCGTTATGTCAGATCAATGATCCCATGTGTGTCTCCTTAGTCCCTCGTCATCATGCGTTTAAAAGTCTGAGTCCTTTTAGTTAGTGTTGTCCGGTATTGTG
>NW_015633449.1:0-677 GCF_001515625.1 Sinocyclocheilus rhinocerous
GGGCCCTGTTTGACTCACAAACCACTTTATGTTGTTGTGACTGAACTATCTTTTCTCCTCCCACAACTTTCAATCTCTGACACCTGTCTTTGTGCCAGACAACAAGTTCCCAATTAGGTGTGATGAGGATCAGTGTGTTTTTGACAATACAGTAATAATGTGTGACATTAACTGCAAATGAAAGAAAAACTGGCCATATAGTTTTTTTTGTTGTTGCAAAAGACTTGAATATTATTGCAGTATGATTTATTGTCAAGACAACTGACAGTGTCATAGAAAACGCTTTTCGTATACTTATAAATAGGCAGTAACTTGTGATGTGAATGATTCAACACTAGGGACAACATATTGTTATTTATATTTCTACTTTTATTTGTATTTTTTTTTTAAAATCAGCTAGTTGGTGAGTTTTCGAACAGCTAGTCGAGTATAGAGATGCAACGATTATAGATTTTGTTGGTACGGTTATTGTCTGAGGAATAATCACGGTTTTACGATTATGACGATTATTATGCATTTATTCATCTCACAACATTACTAATGTATAAAATCACATGAACACTCTTTAGATATTAAAGTGTTATTTATTGCTGGCTTTTGAAACAGAAATAACAGAAATAACAACAACACAGCAAAAAATAATAATAAACAAAAGACAAAGAAAAGTCCATCTCTCC
>NW_015633450.1:0-869 GCF_001515625.1 Sinocyclocheilus rhinocerous
GATCCAGCAAGATAAGTATTGAATATTTGGAATCCGCTCTTGCCATTCTGCCATTCTCAGGGCTTCAACAACTGAGAGCACGGCAGTCTCGGTCGAATGTCCACTTAAAAGTAGCATAATGACGTATGACACATAGAACGAGCTGTTCTTCCTGGTGAATAAAGAGTCATAAATGAGTGTCCCGTCATTATAAAACTACCCTTTCACTCAGCGTCTGTGAAGTGGAGCAACACAACGTCCCACCAGTACTTGTTTAAGACTATCATCCACAGACGACTGGTTTTGGGTGCAGAAAGGGGCACTTTTACTGCTTTATAAAGTAAGCAGCACTGCACAACAGTTCATGTGCAGGTCGTCGCCTAATTAGGACCCGAAGTAGATAAATATCAAGTGTGCTTTTTAAAACAGTATGCAACAAAAGCGGGAAACTCTGTATATTCATGCAGTGTGCGCATGTCAAAAGATTAAATCCGATCAGAAGCTTGTGACATACAAACACGCAATATCAACCCGGTCACTTTATTTAGAGTTCATGTAAACACTACGCTCGGCTTCATCAATCAGAATGAATAAATTCCAATGGAAGCAAAAAAGTGTCCATGTAAACGTAGCTATTGCAGTTTCAGCCGAGTATTTTCGGCTGCATTGTGACGTGTATGCTGTACCTAAAGGGCGTGTTGGAGGGCTCAAACAGAGCTTTGTGCCGCAGCAGCGCCGGACCCGACGACACGCTCTCCTCCAGCAGCTGAGTGCAGATGAACTTCGACGGAGGACCTCCAAAAATCTCCAGCCTCTTGAGAAGCAGCTGCTCCCAGCGCTGGAGTGTCTTGAGAGCGGCGTGACAGAGCGGCGAGCACACGGGCAGATCT
>NW_015633451.1:0-588 GCF_001515625.1 Sinocyclocheilus rhinocerous
TTATGTCGAAATAACGACTTATGTCGAAATAACGACTTAATATCTAAAAATAACAACTTATTATGTCGAAATAACGACTTAATATCTTGAAATAACGAGTTATTATGTCGAAATAACGACTTAATATCTCGAAATAACGACTTATTATGTCGAAATAACGACTTAATATGTCGAAATAACGACTTAATATGTCGAAATAACGACTTAATATCTCGAAATAACGAGTTATTATGTCGAAATAACGACTTAATATGTCGAAATAACGACTTAATATCTTGAAATAACGAGTTATTATGTCGAAATAACGACTTAATATCTCGAAATAACGAGTTATTATGTCGAAATAACGACTTAATATGTCGAAATAACGACTTAATATCTCGAAATAACGAGTTATTATGTCGAAATAACGACTTATGTCGAAATAACGACTTAACAATGCCGGCAGTATTTCAGCACTTCACAGAAAGACAGCGACTCTTCACGGCCACCTTAAATGCGCAAAAAAATAAATAATAATAACAATAACAATAATTAAATCTAGAGCAATATATGCACATGTATTGTCGTTTATATATATATATATAA
>NW_015633452.1:0-936 GCF_001515625.1 Sinocyclocheilus rhinocerous
CCGATGGAGACAGAGCTGGTGGATCCGAAGGCGCTGATGGAGGGCCGATGGAGCTGAGCGTCGTCGCAGGTTCCGGAGACCTGGGTCCTGGCATACAATATTTTGCACCAGAGCCTTGCAGCTTTAGAAAAAAACAAAACAGAAATAAAATTAAATAACAGATTTTTACATGAATGACTGAAAGCAAGCATAAATTAGCCAGCTGGAATGGACACATTGCTAACGTTTTTCTTCCAAGATTGACCAAATCACCCTCCATTAGGCCTGATTCAAAAATCTCTATAACAGAGGTGACACAACATGAAAATATACTTACTATTCCTTTGCTTGTCTCTGCACTCAGATTTCAGTTTGTCTTCTATAGCAGCTGATCTGAAAAACAACAAATGTTAATATTTCACACACACACACAAAAAAGCAAATGATGATTGATGATTTGTTTTCTTTTTAAGAATGACAGTACGCTGAGAACTATGGTACCTGGTCGGGAATATAGTCAAAAACCTTCCCAGCCTCACCAGTTTCAGATGTACTGTATGCTCTCATATAAGCAACCCTTCTTACAATTTAATCTTTGTTCTTATCTGTAATAAGAAATATATATTAGAAAATAAAGGCGATAAGGTTGTCAAGCTTGAACAAATATAAACACCAATCAACGAACACTACCACAGTTGGCTAATCAGCTCAAGACAAAGTAATTGTATGTTCATAATCATGGTTTTTCAAAGATCATTAACCTCATTACAATGAAGCCAAATTGTTCAGGAAATCAGAAATAAATAAACAACTTCATTTTGCAAATAAAAGAATGTTAATGTTGTACATGTTATAATGACTTTTTTTTTCTGCCAATGCATGTCAAAAACATGACTGGCACAGACAAATAACGTTAATTCAATCTTACCTGAAGTCACAGTGAGGTTCCAAAAGCCA
>NW_015633453.1:0-279 GCF_001515625.1 Sinocyclocheilus rhinocerous
ATGGATGGATGGATGGATGGGTGGATGGATGGGTGGATGGATGGAAGGATGGACAGACAGACAGACGAAGAGATGGATGGATGGATGGATGGATGGATGGGTGGAAGGAAGGAAGGAAGGATGGATGATGGATGGACAGACAGACGAATAGATGGATGGATGGACGAACTAACAGATGGATGGAAGGAAGGAAGGAAGGAAGGAAGGAAGGAAGGAAGGAAGGAAGGAAGGAAGGAAGGAAGGAAGGAAGGAAGGAAGGATGGATGGATGGATGGATGG
>NW_015633453.1:365-3081 GCF_001515625.1 Sinocyclocheilus rhinocerous
TGGATGGATGGATGGATGGATGGATGGATGGATGGATGGAAGGAAGGAAGGATGGATGGACGGACAGACAGACGAAGAGATCGATGGATGGATGGATGGATGGGTGGAAGGAAGGAAGGAAGGAAGGAAGGATGGATGAATGAATGGATGAATTGATGGAAGGAAGGATGGATGGATGGACAGACAGACGAAGAGATGGATGGATGGATGGATGGAAGGATGGATAGATGGATGGATGAACAGACAGACGAATAGATGGATGGATGGACGGATGGACGAACTAACAGATGGAAGGAAGGAAGGAAGGAAGGATGGAAGGATGGATGGATGGACAGACAGACGAAGAGATGGATGGATGGATGGATGGAAGGATGGATAGATGGATGGATGAACAGACAGACGAATAGATGGATGGATGGACGGATGGACGAACTAACAGATGGAAGAAGGATGGATGATGGATGGACAGACAGACGAATAGATGGATGGATGGACGAACTAACAGATGGATGGAAGGAAGGAAGGAAGGAAGGAAGGATGGAAGGATGGATGGATGGATGGACTGATGGATAGAAGGATGGACAGACAGACAGACGAATAGATGGATGGATGGACGAACTAACAGATGGATAGATGGATGGAAGGAAGGAAGGAAGGAAGGAAGGATGGAAGGATGGATGGATGGACAGACAGACGAAGAGATGGATGGATGGATGGATGGAAGGATGGATAGATGGATGGATGAACAGACAGACGAATAGATGGATGGATGGATGGATGGACGAACTAACAGATGGATAGATGGAAGGAAGGAAGGAAGGAAGGAAGGAAGGATGGAAGGATGGATGGATTGATTGGATGGATGGATGGACAGACAGACGAAGAGATCGATGGATGGATGGATGGATGGGTGGAAGGAAGGAAGGAAGGATGGATGGATGGACAGACAGACAGACGAATAGATGGATGGATGGACGAACTAACAGATGGATAGATGGATGGAAGGAAGGAAGGAAGGAAGGAAGGATGGATGAATGGATGAATGGATGGAAGGATGGATGATGGATAGATGGATAGATGGGTGGATGGATGGATGGATGGACAGATGGACAAATAAATAGAAGGATGGACGGATGGATGGACAGACAGACAGACAAACAGATAGATAGATAGATAGATAGATAGATAGATAGATAGATAGATAGATGGGCGAATAAATAGATTCAAATTCACACTAATAAATTGAAATTTGGAATCCAGTTTTTGGGAAGTTCGGATCTTTTCAGTGAATCATTTTTTTGACAATTCATATAAATGAACTGGAACAAAAATGATTCACTGAGTCATTTGAGTCCCTGTGTGTAATTTTGCATCATCATTGTGACATCATTACGTCTTCAATAATACATTTTTTGTTAAATGCTGCTGTTTATGAGTGTTGGTGAAGTTAATTTGTTGAAACTGTAGTTTGACACAAAAAACAATGTGAATCTCAATTAGATCAAACTTGAATGCATACATTTACAATGAACTATAAAACAAATTAAATTATAAAACTGAGTCAAAAACATGACATAAAGAACAGCATTTATAAAATAATAAAAAAATGGATGTCTAAAATGCATTTTCAATACAAAAAATATGTAAAATGCCACACTGGGACTCGTTTCATCAGAAGGAACCTATTCACTAAAACAAGTCATATTTTTGGAGAGCATGTTACTTTTCCTGAGAGTGAAAATAAATTTAACTCGGTTTCTACCATTTGACATCTTTTAGCTCATGATTCAGGCAGACGCATTAAATCTTGACAGAAAATGGCTCTTGTCGTCAATTTGGACTCGAGATTAAGTTTTGAGGGCCAGCACGTCAAGCGTTTTCTGTGTTTAAGACTCCTGTATTTCAAAAGAACAGCATCTTTTACGACGACATTCGCTTCGGCGAAGACAACAACATCACGCCGCGCCGGCAGAACTATAGCAGCCGTGTCCTTACTGTAATTGTGCTCATTGAACTGTGCTTATTGAAGCCAGCGCATAATAGGGGCCTTGTGAAAGATGTTAATTACATTGTACGCCGGGTCGATAAAGCAGGTGGCTCTGACATTGGGCCGGTATTGATATTCCCTTTCTTTGCAGCTGGAACGGTGCTGACTAGAAGTGCAAGGCGAGAGGAAAAGAACTCATTAGGTCCCTGTTTGTAGATAAATCAAAACCTGCGTATCTGTAATTGGCTTCTCTCGAATAATGCTCTCGAGCATGGTGATTTTTTGCGAGGAGGAGGAAATAAAAATTGGTAGTCTGCACAGGAAGACGGGCTGATGAATTTTTGGCAGCTTTCCCCATTAACGCTTCCCCCTTCAAGTAAATCTCAATAGAGATGAGCGGCGCGGAGGAATTACAATATGAAGGAGGCTTTTAGCTCATATCCGCCAGTGTTTTCTGTGCCTCAATCCTCAGAAACCATGTTTTAGCTTCAGCTGTGAGTCTGTAGTCTGTGATGAGAAAGCAATATAATACATGATATAAGACAATAAATACACGTCGATGTATTGCATGCACAAACAAATATGCAGCAAAGAAGCCATCAAAGACAAGTTGTCAGTCTGACTGCAATGAAGTCTCTTCTGCTTACTAAGGCTGCATTTATTTGATCAAATATTGTTAAATTATTAAATATTATTACAATTTAAAATAGCTGTTTTCTATGTGAATAT
>NW_015633454.1:0-545 GCF_001515625.1 Sinocyclocheilus rhinocerous
CGTCCAAATTACGTCTAAATTTGGTTGAAAAGTTAAAGGTGAAAAAAACGTATTTTTAGGCCTAATTACTGTCAAAATAAGACAATTTACAAGAGTACCAAAACATTTATTGACACATTAAATACATCTTTCACGTAAAAAAAAGCTTAAGCCTACATTTTCAAACATACCATAAAAAAAGTAATATTGTGAAATATAACTACAAAAATAATTATTTTCTATGTGAATGCATTGCAAAATGTAATTTATTAATGTGAACTGTATTTTCAGCATCATTACTCCAGTCTTCAGTGTCACATGATCTTCAGAAATTATTCTAATAAGCTGATATGCTCCTCAAGAAACATTTCAGTTGTGCTGCCCAATATTTTTGTGGAAACCATGATATTTTACAGTATTCTTAGAATAGAACTTGCAAAACAGCAGTATTTATTTGAAAGTTTTTTTTAAACAATTCTTTACTGTAACTTTATCAAATGAATCCATCTTTTCTGTATAAACATCATTTTTCAAAACAATACATCTTTAAAATATTGAAAATGTTT
>NW_015633455.1:0-545 GCF_001515625.1 Sinocyclocheilus rhinocerous
AAAATACATATATTGTGATTATAAGGGGTTATGAACTGAGAAATCTAATTCCCCTTGATCATTTGACATACAACTAGGTCAATGCACTCTAAAAACATCCTGTAAGTTTCAGAACTCAAAACTTTCTTGTTAGTTTAAAAACAGCTTTTATTGAAACCAAGCTCAAAAAACGACTCGTTTTGGAATG
The DNA here is from genome assembly GCF_001515625.1 of Sinocyclocheilus rhinocerous. Lineage (NCBI taxonomy): Eukaryota > Metazoa > Chordata > Actinopteri > Cypriniformes > Cyprinidae > Sinocyclocheilus > Sinocyclocheilus rhinocerous. Next base: position 188 of record NW_015633455.1, read on the forward strand.
TGCCACTTTATGACGTAATAGTGTGGCTAAGCCCCGCCTCCACAGGAGAAGATCAACCTACTTGTACGTCACTGCCTCTTTAGCCCCGCCCACTGATACACGCTTGTAGCAGGACAAGAGAGACGCAAACACAGGATTACTCCATCAACAGAATCAGACAGATGATATCACACGATTACAAGACACTGTGTGGTGTAAGGTGTTAAAAATAGTCTTTGAATTGCCTTCTTTGTGATCCTAACACCATATCTAGATCGGACGCGTACGCTGTTATTGCGTCATGATGCGAATCAGTTTCTCTTTCAGGTCAGAAGCGGTGTGAATGCTTGTCTGTCAGAAATAGAGCGAGACATCAGTT
>NW_015633456.1:0-619 GCF_001515625.1 Sinocyclocheilus rhinocerous
TTATACTACCAGAGCCAAGATATTGGTGCCGCGTCTATGGGACAAGAGACATGACTGGGATGACCCACAGTTACCTGAGGACCTCCTTACCTTGTAGTGAGAATGGGAGAAAGAGTTGAGCAGACTAGATGAGATATCTCTGCCCAGATGTTACTTCAGCTCGAAGATGGATCACCCATCCTGTAGACATGAGATTCACGTCTTCTGTGACGCATCATAGACGCTCAGTGGCTTACCTGCGGACAGAGAGTAAAGAGGGACAAGTTGAAGTTGCCTTTATGGCTGCCAGGGCTAGGGTTGCCCCCCGCAAGCAGCAGTCCATACCCCGTCTGGAGCTATGTGCAGCTCTCAGTGGCTCTCAACTTTCCAAACTCCTAATGCAGCTCTCAGAGGTTCTCAACTTTCCAAACTTCTAGTTACAGAACTTACAATCCCCATACACTCTGTTGCACTCTGGTCAGACTCCACCGCAGTGCTTACATGGTTGAAATCCAGCTCATGCCACTACAAAGTGTTTGTAAGGACACGTGTAGCAGAGATTCAAGAGCTGACAGCACCTGCTTCCTGGCACTACGTCAAATCTGGAGACAACCCAGCGGACGATATAACTCGAGGCAAG
>NW_015633457.1:0-745 GCF_001515625.1 Sinocyclocheilus rhinocerous
TTAAATAAATGTTTGCGGGAATTTTCCAAACGTGCGAAACCTGCAGGAATGAGTAAAACCAAAATGCTCAATCCCGCACCAGATTCAGGATGATTAAACATATATTCTATTATATAGAGATTTGTAAAATAAATTTCCAAGACTTTTCCAAAGCTTTCTGGGTTTTTCATGACAGTACGAACCAAATGGCTATTTTTAATTTTTTTTAAATCGTTTTGATGAAATTTCTGCTTCACTTTGTGTGGAGGTAGTGAGACGGGACAAAGTCCCTGTAAGATATTAGGGTATTCTATAGTCTTTGGACGGGAGAGAGCGCTCAAAACTCTTCAGATTAATTTAGTGGAACATTAATATAGAATCATCCTCTGAGAGCACTCAAAACTCTTCAGATTAATTTAGTGGAACATTAATATAACATAGAACCATCCTCTGTAAAGATGTGAGGCGTGAACGTGAGAATTCATCAGTATCTTTTTAAATGTGCGCTCTTTTGGGCTAAAGGCTTAATTGAACCGTTTAAAGTAGCCATGTGATCCCAAATTAATTGGCGATTCGGTGCAGCGCAGACGTGATTTAATACGTGTGTCCTTTAACTATGTGAAAAAAAATCATAAATTCCAGTTTATGCTGTTTGATTAGGGCTTCGAAAGTCGTAGTTGGAAGCTGTTAGCCCCGGCTGGCCCGTGTGCGCAGTTGAAATGTGGCTAATAATTTCTGACTGGCACATAACTGAACAAATGTAAAC
>NW_015633457.1:806-1012 GCF_001515625.1 Sinocyclocheilus rhinocerous
GGCTGCAGCCCATTCAAGCCCAATGGTAAGTCCGGCCATGAGTATGAGAGAATGATGCACAACTGACTCAGACACAGAACCAGGAAACAGGAATCACGTGATTTCAGGGAAAGAGAAACTGAAGTGCAGCTGAGCTGTTGTGTGTTTGTGTCTCTGTATTCAAGCAGTAAAATGGCAGAAGCCAGAGTTTCTCAGGATGAGTTCTT
>NW_015633458.1:0-314 GCF_001515625.1 Sinocyclocheilus rhinocerous
AGCCTCTTCAGCCGCCTCTAGGGGTGGTGAGGCGGACCCATTCTTTCTCCTACCCCTCCTCCGTTTACGAGACCGAGGTGCTGCAGATTCCTCTTCGGCCACCTCTGGGGGCGCTGCAGCCTCTTCGGCCACCTCTGGGGGCGCTGCAGATTCCTCGGCAGTCGCTGGGGGCGCTGCAGCCTCTTCAGCCGTCTCTGGGGGCGCTACAGCCTCTTCGGCCAGAGGATTCCCCTGACGGGCTAGGAATTTGACGAACCCCTCAAATGACAGGTGATCCAGCCCTCTCATCCTCCACCAGTTGAGGGGCTCATCAA
>NW_015633458.1:327-640 GCF_001515625.1 Sinocyclocheilus rhinocerous
CCACCAGTTGAGGGGCTCATCAAGGGCGTAATTAAACAGGTCCTTGAGGGCCGCATGATTGAACCCCAGTCCCTCTGCAGTTATGCTGAACTCCAGGGCGAACTCGCTCAGGTCAGCCCCCTGTTGACGGAGGGAGCTCAAGGACTTGAACTGGAGCATGCGTTCATAGAGAGGGCTGGAGAGAGTGGAGGCTTGTGGATGGCGCAAGCCCTTCCTCCGCTGAGTCCTCATCTTGGGCCAGTTCGTACTGTCAGGGTTGGGGATGAAAGATGGAGCGAGGACTCAATAGTGCAGGAAGATAAGGGCTTTATTA
>NW_015633459.1:0-1055 GCF_001515625.1 Sinocyclocheilus rhinocerous
GACTCGGGTGTTGGATGGGATGTCGTAACCCTGACACCACGACTCTTACTGGAGCCACTCTGTCAAGTCAAGCAGTGTACGTGTAGAGCCAGGTCCGCTGATACATCTGGCGGCGGAAATTTGCCCTCAACTCCGGCGGAAGTTTCGTGAGTAGCCGTGCAACATGCGAGCCGCATCTTAGCTCTGTTTCTCCATCCGGGCCTAGGGTTTTCAACATGCCCACTAGTGACTGAACATGCAAAGCAAACCTCTCAAAGGCTGCTGTATCTCCTCGCCTTATCTCTGGTGAGTCCATGACAGCAGCAATCTTCTTTAAGGCGATGTGATGTGGCTGCCCAGACTTCTCATTCAGTGCGACCATTGTATCGGAGTATGGCATTGGCGAATTAATGTATGAATTGGCTATAAGGACAGCCTCCTCTAACCTCAGATGGTCCACAAGAACCTGATATTTGAAAAGCTCACTGGCATCCCTTGGCAACAGATTCGTTAGGGCCAACTTCAGTCTGGAGAATTCCATGGGGTCCCTATGGATGAAGAGGGGAATTTTAGGTGTTGGCCCACGGTATTCCTTCTCTTCCATTGTAGCTAATGAGGGCTGATATGGTAATTCTCGGGAGGAGGTACGCTGACTCCTGTGAGGCCCTAGTAAGCGTTTAAACGAAGGCCCAGATTCAGCCCAGTCCATGCCAGTAGGACAGCTCGTGACTGGTGAGTAATACTGTGACCACTGAGTCGGAGTATCGTGAAGCTTCCTAACGGGTGGTCTCTTAGGGGTTGAAGACAGACGACTTTGAGTAGCTGAGCTGGCCACAGCACTCTCTCTCATTAGCTGGAGTTCATTCATCATTCTGTCTATGATGGTGACCATCTCTCTCTCCTCACCCTTTGCAGGCATTGACACTGGTTCAGTAGAGGGCCATGGTGGAGGTGGTAGCCAGTCATCATACTCATCTTCTTCCTTTCGTGTTGGAAAGCCATCCTTTATAGGAGGGGGTGGTACTGGCCATGGTTCTTGTCTTGCTTTTTCCAGTGTCTTAACTGAGGCTGCAAGA
>NW_015633460.1:0-1815 GCF_001515625.1 Sinocyclocheilus rhinocerous
TCAATGAAAATGGAAAGGGTGACCTCTGATGGCTAGCAGACCGAAGTTCATGGACCGGATACGTAACACATCCCTAGTTTCAGGCTTTAGACCGTTGAAAGACATGTCAGCTAAACAATAGCATCATTCCAGCTCTTATTTGCTGTCGAGTTGAGTTCTGTCACAGAGACACATGTGATTTCTTACGACACCTTTTTCACTGAGATCTGTCAGGCAGACATTTTCTGCAAGCTATTCCATAAAAAAAATCACTATAAGTTTTAATCTTAAACTGATAGTGAGGATAGCGTCCACAGTGAGCAGAAAATATCTTGACACTCTCAATGATGAGACAGAATTCATACAGTACAAGGAATATGGTGCACTGCAAGATTATTTTGGATTGGGATATATACTGTATATATACTATGATAACTATAAATTCCGATATAATTTTATTTATGATTTTAAGCTTCTGTTTACAATACATCCATCTTCAACAGCCACAAGGGTCACAGACTTAAAAAAAAAAAACGGCACCAGAACAGATGCAAGTTTCTTCATTTACTAACACACACACGCGCACACACACACACACACACACACACAAATACAACATTCAAATACAAGAGTTTTTCCTAAGGCTTAAAGGAATTTAACAAAATGTAAGCCTCTTATGACATTATGACAATTAATTACCTCAATTCAAGTTTTATAGAATGCAAAAAAGGCCCTCACTCATTATTATGATGTCAAATAATTATCTTCGTTAAATTGCAAAGTAAAATTCAAGTGTCACATGATTTTTCAGAAATTATTCTAACATGCTGATTTCGCAGCTTAATATTTTTGGGGAAATACATATATATATATTTTTTAGTCTAATGTCCACTAAAGTGGTATTTTAAGACCATTAATATACTATTATAGTTTTATTTCAAGTAACAAAATTGTTTTCAATGGTTTTAGTTTAATTTATGGATAATAACCCTGGTCCACTATTCAGCTGATATGAGCTCACACAAGCATATTGCACTATTTTAAATGCATAACAATAAAAAGAGACACATTCTAAACTAGATGTTGCATGTTTTTAATTGCATTTTTAATTTAAGTGCATTGTAAACTCCAGACCGGAAACATAAGCATCCAGACGACACAAAAGCCAAATGTGTGTGCTGACTTCAGACCAGGTGCATCTGAGTTTGATCTGCAGGCTGTGGATCATCTTCCCTCCCCTCGCTGAGACGATTCAAAGCGACCGTGTCCTGACTCAGACGCAGCTTTGAAGTCATCGAGCGCTGGAGGAGACGGAGATCTGAGCTCCTCAGAAACCATCTCTGACTTTCCGCCAACGCACTGCCACAGCCACAGTCACAAACACAAACACGCTACAGCTCACACAAACACACCTGGAGCCTGGTCTCAGTCACGACTGAAGCTGTGTCTTATGAAAATCAGCCCAAAACGTCAGGTCTGGAGGTCAAGTGTGTCATTTCTGCATAGCACAGGAATTACAACCTGTTAGTTTAATAACATCTTGTTATTATAGCATGGGTTTTGCCCGGTTATCTGTGTGTCTGACCAGTGGAAGAGTGTGTGCATTATTTCTGCAACTATGCAATATACATTTCACCTTATATCTACAAATAAGAAAAAAAGGAAAGATAATATGCTGCGATGTGCATCTGATGCCGAGGTCACATCAAAATCTTTTATTTTTTTGTATTTTGCTACAAGAACAAGAAGCCTATTTTTTTGTGTGATAATTTTGTACTCAATCAAAAAATAAATGTATGTTATAAATGTACATTTCATAATGTACATTATTATATA
>NW_015633460.1:1889-2106 GCF_001515625.1 Sinocyclocheilus rhinocerous
ATATATAAACAAACAATTATTCTTAATATCAATAGTTAAACAATAATTAGCAATAATATATCAATACTTAAGTCAAAATGTTAAAAAAAAAAAAATTTCACATTATTACAGCAATGATAATCTCATCTAATGTTATGTAACAATAATGAATAATATAACAATAATTGGAAAATTAGAAAATTAAAATATATATCTTTGCTTCAAGAAAAAGAAGCCT
>NW_015633461.1:0-542 GCF_001515625.1 Sinocyclocheilus rhinocerous
ACAGCAAGTCATGTTAGAGCTTCAATGCACAGCCTTCTTAGTTTAAGGCTTCTGAGAGCACTAATGCTGTGTTACTGCTTCTAAGCAATTGGAGAGAAAGCAAGCCCACATATGCTGCAAAGCTCCTTTCCCAGTGAGAGAAAGTTGGTAAATATAATGTTAAAAGCAAGGCTTGCCCACATGATAGAATTTTCTTATGAAATGAAATCTTATTTGCAATGCAGAAAGATACTTTTCAGTGTATTACAAGTTCTTTACATAGCAAGTCATGTTAGAGCTTCGATGTACAGCCTGCTTAGTTTAGGGCTTTTTAGAGCGTCGATGCACTGTCTGCTTAGTTTAGGGCCTCTAGGAGCACTAATGCTGTGTTAGTGCTTCTGATCAAATGAAATGAGTGCAACCCAGATACGCTGCAAAGCTCCTTTCCCAGTGAGAGAAAGTTGGCAAATATAATGTTAAAACTAAGGCTTGCCCACATGAAAGATTAAATCTTGCTTGCAATGCAGAAATATACTTTTCAGTATAATAAAAAATTATATGCA
>NW_015633462.1:0-109 GCF_001515625.1 Sinocyclocheilus rhinocerous
AAGTAAGAAAATAATAATGATAATAATCATTACAACAGCTCTATTTTAAAACATTTATTATAACATTCACACATAGTGTTCAAATTAGGATCTGTAATATTTTCTAATG
>NW_015633462.1:278-509 GCF_001515625.1 Sinocyclocheilus rhinocerous
TTTTTTTGAAAAGCAAGACAAAACAGTAAAAAGCACATTTTGGCTTTTTAATTTATGCAATGGCGAAAAAAAAAAAATGGTAAATCGGTATTCGGCCCAGTGTTTAATTTTGTTCGGCTTCGGCCAAGAATTTTCATTTCGGTGCATCCCTATTTATATTGTATTTATTTACAGAGGTATATTATGTCACACTTCACACTTCTCTAGTAAGTTTCGTCTGTGTGTGAAGAC
>NW_015633462.1:678-792 GCF_001515625.1 Sinocyclocheilus rhinocerous
TGATGTCAGACTCATTTTGGATAATAAAGTTTATTGTTAAATTGTTAAATGCCCTGCCTTATATCTCTATCACATCATTATAAGTGTTTGATCACCACATTTGAGTGATCACTG
>NW_015633463.1:0-8976 GCF_001515625.1 Sinocyclocheilus rhinocerous
GGAGTGTGTCATTGTTAGGGTTCATGCGTAAACATGATTACTGTAACATGTATTCTAGATGAAATGTGAACATGCATTTACTCATCCCACTTGGTCAAAAACAGAATCAGTATTCCTCAAAATGACTAAAAACAGTGAAATGCAAACTCAGAATATGATGCAATAATTAAATATGTTAGATAACAGAAAGAATCCTTTATGTAGGCTATATGATCACATTTTATTAACCAATGTCTTTGCTGCTGACCTTTAATGATCCAATTCAACCATACTAATGAGCAATAATTAAATCATTTTAAGCAGCACAACTGTTTCCAACATTGATAATAAATCAGCATATTAGAATGATTTGTGAAGGATCATGTGACACTGAAGACTGGAGTAATGATGATGAAAAATCAGCTTTGCATTACAGAAATAAATTCTATTTTAAAGTATATTAAAATGTAAAATCCTTATTTTAAATTGTACTAATATTTTACAATATTACTGTATTTTTTACTCAAATAAATGCAGCCTTGATAAACAGAAGAGACTTCTTTAAAACATATTAAAAATCTTACTGATCCCAAACTTTTGAACAGCAGTGTAAATATACCGTTGGAAGCGTACCTATAGGCCTACATTATGTATACTCATTATACATTTTATTATTGTCGTTATGCATTAATGTACTCATACATTTGCATTCAAGTTTGGTTTTGAGAGAAAAATAATGGCTTGCACGGATCCATTGCGCACTCTAGTGGACAATATACAACAACGCACACAAAGATTCTCATATTTACGCACACTGTGAATGCTGCCTTTAAACAAAATGAATGTGTGTTGCTGAGAAGCGCTATGAAGATATGTGCCATGAAAGATTTAAGAGTGGGTATGAGTGTATTGGTTGGTGTGATTATGACACACAAGCAGAAAAGAACAGCCACACATTCATCGTCCAAACATCAATAACGCACACAAAGATGCGCATTATTCCCCCGAATTCCTCCGGAAAAACCCAGATCTGTGACAACTCAAACAAAAAGGCCCCAGAAGAGCCCACAGGTCCTATATATATATATATATAATTTAAGTTTATTGTAAGCATAGCAAGCTGCTTTTGTACATCTGAAATAAATGGAAGAAAATGACACCGGAAGTCTCGCACACTCAAGTTGAAGGCCCCGCCTCTCTTATGTTAAAATATGGTGGATAGAATTTAAGGTGCTAATTCAAAAGAAGTTTTTACACATTAAGAAATAAGCTTTGTTTTCGTGAAATCATCTGAATGTTGTACACTCACATGAAATGTTTTGCCATGTGATGTTTCAGTAACCGACTGGGCGGAGCAAACATGAATATTCATGAGTTTCCCAGATGTGTCGTGCACGTGAAACTGAAAATTTTAGTTAACACTGTATCTCAGCAGGTTTAACGTAGTATTTCAAAAAAGGTAAATGTATTTTCAGTAGTGATGGAAAACCGAGGCTTTCTGAAGCGTTTGAGGCTTTCATCAAATTGTGTCAAAAAACGGTTCATTACTCGATGCTTTTAACACAATGTGCATTAGCGACATCTGGTGGTCAGAATTTTTTTCTCCACGATATCTGATGCTGCGTTCAAGTCCTCCTGGGACGTTCGTACTTATGTTCGCGGTTACGTTCGTACAGTTGACGAGTCGTAATTACGACGTCAGGTGCGTTCAAGTCAGTTTAGTCGGCACAAGATGGCGGTGTACCTTCTTTAACTCTGCTTATAGAAAATGAAGAGCAAAGAATTCGCATCAGGTGTGTTTTGCTATCCGACATGACTTGAACGCACCATAACACATCATCGTGGAGCAGAGGAAGGTTTGAAAAAGCACGTGACCAAACAAAGCCTGGAAGTCCGATCAATCTGGGATCAGTACAGTTCTTCTATCTAGTCATCTAAATTAATTTATGCCAATGAGAGCACAATTCCTGTCATGTGTAGTCTGGTCAACGGATTCACATATTGATCAATAATATGAAATATATAAGTATGTGATCATAATTAATAAATGACGTGAGTAGTTGAAAAAAAAAAAAACATGTTGGGTGAGCTGTTCGGGGTTTTTGAGACCCCAGCTATAGAACATGATTAAATGCAACAGAGGTGTGACATGCATTAAGTTTCTGTCTGGTGTTGAGGTTACAGTTGACTCAACTATTCTACCGAATCCCAAATAAGTGCACACACACACACACACACACACACACACACATAAAAAAAAAAGTAAAGTCACACACAAGGGGAATGCGAAGCGCCAATTTTTTCAAACCAGCTGTCCCGATCTTCCGATATTGCATGACATTCGAAGCTTCAACGTCATCAATCATGTGGTATTGTCATTTCGATACAAGCATCGGCACAGTGTGTGATACACTTTGATTACTGCTTCAGAGCATCGGAGCTCCGGTATCAACTGTCCCATCACTAATTTTCAGTGTTGCGCAAACTTATGCCTAAATTACATTTGTTCATCATTTCGTAACAGTTTGTAATGTTTTTATTAGTTTGCATGTTTTGTGCAGCCGTCACTTACTGAATGATTGCAGACATTAGACTTGTTTGACAAAAGCAATGCATTCTGGTTAGAACATTCGTCTGACTTTGATCGGCGCTGCAGCCGCCTTACGATCACATGTGCAAAACGAGACCAGCCGCCAAGGTCAGGCGCTGCAGTTGCTCAAAATCGGCTGCGAAAGCCTTGATGACGACACGCTTTATTCTCATTGGTTAGATTCTGTGATGACAAGCACAAGATGTTTTGCGTGTTTATTCTAACAATTCAATTCCAATAATGCTCACAAATATGTGTTTTTATAACAGTAAAAGCTTTTATAGTGTAGTCGCACTGTTATCTTGAGTCATTTTTATTAAAAACACTGATAAAAGCACATATACCACCACTTTATTGGTATTTAGTAGCCAATGTTTATGCTGAACTTTATTCTTGAACAGATGGCGCTGTGTTAAGCAGTAGGCCTATATAAGAATTGTTTCTGTTGCTCATAAAAACGTTTCTGTGTATTTGACAAATATTGTATTTAATTTACTTAATCTGTGATAAGATTATGCAAACACCGCGAGAGTGTCACTACCGGGAGCAGAAAGTGTCCGACATGACGTCTTTAAAATTCCGCCCCAACTGCAAGCGACTACTCTCGCCAGCCGGTGGCAGGCTAGTATAGTTCATCTCGAACAAGCCTATTCTGGCCCTGCGTTCCATTCGGAAGGGCTCATCCCTATGCCCTAATCCCTTCAAAGGGTTTACCCTCCGGAGTGAGAGCTTCGAAGGGTTGAAGGGTGTAGGGGACAAAATAACTGTTTCTTGAAGTGCCCTTCTCCGTCATCATCACGTGCCCACACGGAGACGCCGTCATCATGCAAAGATTCTGCGCAAAGGATCATGGGAGCCCGAAGTGTCCATCAGTTGTACCCTTCGAAATCCTTCATTCTGAAGGTCCCTTTGAAGTGGCCAGTTTTGAGCACATCGATTTGGAACGACCCTTCAATATGGCGGCCATGATTGTTTTCACTCAGAAGTGCCCTTCGGAGGGCGATATATCCCGCTTGGAACGCACCGTTTGTGTAATCATGTTAGGATACATAGGCGGAAACCCCTAAAAATATGATTAAAAACCACGCTGTGCATTGTAAATAACAATGTTTTATACTTTGAATAATTGTGTAAGTAGTAAAACAAGCCCAACTAGCCCAAACTCATAGGCAGAAATCCTGGGGGGGGACAGGACCCCCCCATCTGAGGGTTGTCCCCCATAAAAATATGATTAAAAACCACGCTGTGTATTGTAAATAACAATGTTTTATACTTTAAATAACTTTGTAAGTTGTTTGCAAACGGGGCAAAAATGTGTTTTACGTTTAGAAACATTTTGAGTCTCCCCATCCCTTGCCTCACAGTGCTTTGGTCCAAATGCCTGCTTTCCTCTTTTACATCACCTCAGTTGCCGAGTCCGTGGTTTTCCCATGGAACTGGGCTACTTTAACACTGTTGCCGTGGGTTGAAGCGACCCCAATAACGTGATATGAATGCGAATTTTACCGGAACCCCGCCGAAAAAACTTGTATTTTACCCCCCGAAATGCGATTTTTACTGGGGAACCCCCCTCGAAACGCGATTGGGCTAGTTTTGAGTAGCAATTGGGCGGGTTAATCGTATTAAAATCGGAGTATTGTTGTCCATGTAAACGTACTCACTGTTACGGATACAACGGACACGAGCACTGTCACGGCACGACCACAACAGCTTTAAGTTGTCTAATTTCGCACGGATCTCCCTGCTGCACTAATAGTAGTAAGCCATTCCTCTGTCTAAACATATCCTTACAAGTACAATTTTAGCTGTACTATTTGTGTCCCCTTCAAAAATTGCTCTTGAGAAATTTCATGAGAAATTTCATCCCCCCCAGCTATGCTCTGATTTCAGTTCGGTGTGTAGTTTATTAGTTGTTATCATTTGAGTGCAACTGAAATAAACTGTATCTGTGGACTAATAATTTTTCATCTATCCTTAAACTTTTAGGCTTATTTTTTACAAAATGAACAGGAATCTATAAGACCCCACACAAGCATGAAAGTGTTCCTTTAATACATAAGTTACATTTTGGATTAAACAAAATTTTATGGATAAGTAGCCTACTGTCACGGTTAGGGACTTTTGTCTGTGTTCCTGTTCTCCTGTCTTCGTTTTTCATTGACTGGATGTGCTTTCCAAACGGGATATATCGCCCTCCGAAGGGCATTTCAGCATGAAAACAATCATGGCTGCCATATTGAAGACATTTTGCATGGACCTTCAGACCTGAAACACTGAAAAACAGTGAAAGTACAGTACCATGCATTGAAAGAGATATGTGATGATTTTTAAAATCATAATAGGGATGAGCCCTTCCGAATGGAACGCAGGGCTAGTTTTCCTTAGTTACCCTGATTAGTTCATTCTGTTCACCTGTTTTGATTTTCTCGTTTGTCTCCGTTCATTTAAGCCCTGTGTTCTCCTGAGGTCCTTTGTCCTGTATTGCTTATGTTTGATGTTGGTTGTGCTGCATTTTCCCTGAGTTTCTGCAGATTTATTAAAAGACTGTTATTTGGAATTCTTTGTCGTCTTGTGCTCCTTACAGCACCAACACACCTGTAATACCTACATTTTTGGTACACTGTAATTGAGAAAATAAATACTTCACGGCATTTTATGGAATAAAATAAGCAACTAATTTATGTTAGCAAAATAATTTTATTTACAAATGTTCTTAACTGTGCTTGTGCTTGTTTTGATAATCTGTTTAAAGGTTTTGTATTAGTAAAGTTCTTTATTCATGTTCACCAACTGCATTTATTTGATTAAAAGTAGAGTCAAAAACAGTTATATTGTGAAATATTTTTTTGCTGATTTGCTGCTCAAGAAACATTTCTGGTTATTATCACAGTTGAAAATGGTTGTACTGCTTAATGAAGTGTGGAAACCATTACACAGTGACAGGATTCCTTGATGAAAAGAAAGTTCAGAAGAAATATATAGTTCAGTCATGAAACTCTAGATGGCGCAGGCTGACAGGTTGTTAATGTAACTGATGATATTCAGAGAGTTGAACGACTTTGCACAAGCTGATTGGTTCATGCTTATGCAGCCAATGAGCTTACTGCCTTGCATTTATATGGCTGGCTAGCATTCACTAGAGATAATGCATCCTTGTTGAACAAAAGAATACATTCAATCTAGTTTAGAAATGTCCATTTTTTAAGGCTACATATCTTACATGATCTTAGAAGAATCGCTTTATTATGTGTCATATTTTCATACAACAGATTCAACAAGGGTGTTTACATCACACTATCTTGTCTCATGTTGTCTTGTTTTGGTGCATAAATCATTTTAGTTTGTAACAAGAATTCATACTCAACATTCAGGAAAACTTTACTTTATTAATCACATCCTCCATCCCTAGCATTTTCCTGGATATTAAGTGTTAATCACTATTGAATTCATATTTTAAAAAACAAAATATCACTGACTCACATAATATCAAACATCCACACCAACATTATACCAACATCTTGCAAAAGCTAATCAAGGCCATGATCTAATCTTTATTCCACTTAATTGTTTTTATAAAAAAAGAGCCTCTAGACGCCAATTAAGAATATATATGTTTATGAAATTTTATGACTTATAAATTATGTTGAATGATAGATAGATCATGCATTTGTATCAATGATCATCATTGTGTATCATCCAGGCACAGTGCAATACATAGTCATAGAAGAGATGACAGAGAATAACATCAATATAGGTTGCAAAATATTTATTAGGCCACTGATATGGTGATGAGCGTTATTTCATTCATTGCCAGAGGAAGACCATTTTAAAGCATCGCAAGCTACAAATGAAGAGCACATCGAATTGAAATCAATGTATACAACTAGCTGAGGGTTGCTGTGCTTTAGCCTAAGATTGCACAAAGAATGCCAATCAAAGAATGCTATCATTCAGTCAGGGAAAGTGTTGGGGAAAGTTACTTTTAAAAGTAATGCTTTACAATATTGCGTTACTCTGTAAAAAAGTAACTAATTGCATTACTAAGTTACTTTATATGGAAAGTAATGCATTACGTTGCTTTTGTGTAACTTTTTCTCCTGAGCTGGCATTGCATATTTGTTTTTTTTATATTTACCTTTTTTAAATACTCCATTAAACCTGCTGAGATACAAGGAGCGTGAACTAAAAAAATTCTTAGTTCCATGCGCATGTCCGGGAAACTCACGAATGATACAAAATCTCAGACATCTCGTAATCTCGTAACACCTCCAGGGAGACAAGCCTCATTCTCATTGGCTGCCGCCTCTGCAGATACGCTAGTAGCGTAGTGCTGTTTGCTGAGGCAAAGAGCGAATGAATGCACTTATTATTGTTCTTCACCTGCAGAGACAAAGTATTTGTACGGATGAATGAGCAGAAAAGCTCTGAGGACAGAAGACAGACTGACAAACAAAAAAAAAAAAAACATAAACAACGATACGGCCGATACTGTATGGAGAAAATCATGAATAGTTATGCCTCAAAAGTTGAGTCTTCTCTGTTTGGCCGGTAAGAGAATTCATTATAACTCGTCCTCAGTGTAATTTACTTCAGTAGATTAGTGATGAGAGAAACGAAGCTTTTCGAAACTCCGAATCAATTGAACCAATTGCTTCGAAAAATTATTCACTGTTCGAAACACTCGAAATACCGCAGGATGACGCCACCTGCTGGTCAAACTGTTTAGATGCAACAAAAACTCACTCTAAACATGTATAATGCAAAAAAAAAAAAAAAAAAAAAAACACAAACGCAGATTACTAAAACTACAATGAAACATAGAGACAATGAGCTTTTGCATTGAATCTTATAAAAGCGATCGAGCAACAAAATGAATGAAACGCAATGGAGCCACGACGACGCTGAGGCAAAAGATAAAAAAAAAAAAATGATTATAATATAATGATTATTCAGCATATGAAAGCTTCGCACTGTGATGAAAGAATTTATTAGTATTATTGTTGTTTTACTAACCGCGAGGATGGCAAACAGGTCAGATGATGACCAGACGAGGCATGAGAGATAAAATACTAATAATCTTATATTCTACCCATTGTCACCGGTTTGTAACAATGCATACGATTGCTGAGAATGATCAAATGCAAGCAATATTTCATAAATACTTCGATTACTTACTTGTCTTTTTCTGTACCGAAAATCGACGCCAAGTATTCGGCCATTTTGAAAAAAAGAAAGACGGTGGGAGGCTTTTCTTCTAGTGGAGAATCAAGAGCAGAGACGCTGAACACGAAGGGAGCGAGTGCTGCCCCCTAGTGTGCTGACGCGCAAACAGCAGGGCTAATACAAAGGACGGAAACACGTCAGCTGAAATAGGCAAACTCATGCTTACTTACTGGTGTCGTCTGTGTGGATATGGTAATAAAAATATTGACAATAGTGTTATTCAAGAATTTTGGGAATATAATTATTTTCAAGGTAGTGGATTTGGATGCATAATAAAGGCTAAATCAGAGGAATATAGAAATATATGCACCAACATTGAGTGCAAGTATTGGGAAAAAATGATCTGATTACTTATCAGTATACGCGGCAGAGATGATGGCGATTATTGTAGGTTTACAGTGGGTAGAGGAAGTAAAACCTGATAGAGTGATATGTTGTTGACTCTAGCAGCTCTTTATAGTATCCAAAATATGAAATCTAACAGAGAAGATTACTAGAAATACATCAAAGTTTGTTCAGATTGCGGAGATTTCTGATCGATGTGAGATTCTGCTGGGTACCTGCTCATGTAAATATAAAAGGCAATGAGAAAGCAGACAAAATAGCAAAACAAATAAATTAAAAAAATTCTACCAGGAAGAGTGATATTATAAATGTTCCCTTTGGTAAAGGAGACGTTAAGGCAATGACCAAAAAAGAAATGATAAAGAAGTGGCAGGTCAGGTGGGGCATGGTTAATAGTGGAAGAAAATACTACAGTATACAGAAATCTATTAATGCACAGGGTGTGTCTAGAAGGAACAGAAGGGAGGACGTAGTTTTAACTAGGTTGAGGTTTTTTGAGGTTTGACCAAACAGGGTTAAATTAAACATTATATATGTTAGGTAAAAGTCAAGCAGATGAATGTATGGAATGTAAAATCACAGAAAACACAGAACATATACTGTTATATTGTATACAATATAACAGTAGAGGAATAGTCTATAGAGGAAAGGAATAGGCCTAGTCTAACTCTAAGGCAAAAGATTAATCAGGCTGGAAGAAAATGGAACCTCGGGTATATTGGGAACAACAGGAGAAGGGGTAAAGGATGCACAGAAAGCGGTTGTGGAATTTAAAAGATGTAGGGATATATTATAGGTTTAGTTTTATTGTATTTACTTAGTATGGGTATGGATATGTA
>NW_015633463.1:9473-11098 GCF_001515625.1 Sinocyclocheilus rhinocerous
AAAAAAAAAAAAAACATAAACAACGATACGGCCGATACTGTATGGAGAAAATCATGAATAGTTATGCCTCAAAAGTTGAGTCTTCTCTGTTTGGCCGGTAAGAGAATTCATTATAACTCGTCCTCAGTGTAATTTACTTCAGTAGATTAGTGATGAGAGAAACGAAGCTTTTCGAAACTCCGAATCAATTGAACCAATTGCTTCGAAAAATTATTCACTGTTCGAAACACTCGAAATACCGCAGGATGACGCCACCTGCTGGTCAAACTGTTTAGATGCAACAAAAACTCACTCTAAACATGTATAATGCAAATATTTTCATGAAAGTCTAATCTATTTCTGTAATCAATGTCTAATGAGCTTTCACTATTAGAAAAATGCAGAAATTATCCTTGTCCCTGCACATTAAAAATAATGGTTTGATCCTTCTGACATGATCATGATCACAATAATGCAAATATTTTCATGAAAGTCTAATCTATTTATCTGTAATCAATGTCTAATGAGCTTTCACTATTAGAAAAATGCAGAAATTATCCTTTGTCCCTGCACATTAAAAATAATGGTTTGATCCTTCTGACATGATCATGATCACACAAAAAAAAAGACCACACAAATCAAACATAAGTAAATTAGTATTTACCATTTCATTATCTTTAGACTTATTGTGGGCTTGTTGAGCTCAGTATAGGTGTTATAGGGGAATTTTAATAGTCATGTTTTTCTTCTTTGGCACAAAACACAACAATATTGACTAACGAATAATGTGGTGTGACACAAACATTTGTTAGATAATGCCATTATTAGACATTTTGCATGGACCTTCAGACCTGAAACACTGAAAAACAGTGAAAGTACAGTACCATGCATTGAAAGAGATATGTGATGATTTTTAAAATCATGTTCGCTTTATTACAAGGCATCTGAGTGGCATTATACAGTAGATGAATTACAAATATGCTGTATAATGTAGCATTTTAGGGATTGTCTTTTAATGGTTAGTAACAATAAATAACTAACTGTAAGTACATTGCAAGGTTATGAGCACATGCAGTATTTAGATTTAGTGGAAGTAGTTTAAAAATCTGTTCAGGATTTTCAGGCACAAACAGCGCAGTTTCCTGAGAAATTCCTGCTCTTTAAATTTTTATCATAACACAAATGATCTCAAGGTCATATTAGCGTCTGTGGGTATGAGGGTTGAGATGATTATGTGCTTCAGGAATCAAAGCCTGTGTCCTCTCTCCATCTCCATTCATCTGTTGACAGACCAAACGTTTGATGTATGTTTGTTTTTCTGATTTTTACTGAGGGTTTGAGGAAAGCGTCATGAATGAGGGTTTGACAAACACTCTGGCAGTGTACACACTAAATACAACAGATCTGCATGACAATATCAGATGCTGAGATCTCATTTAGATCTCCATTGCTTTTCAAAGATGCCAATGTCAAAAGTCTGAGATCTCAATATGAACTTAAAGGGGTCATATAACGTTGCTAAAAAGAACATTATTTTGTGTATTTGGAGAAATTCAATGTGTTTATGCGGTTTAAAGTAAAAAAACCACATTATTTTCCACATACTGTACATTATTGTTTCTCCTCTATGCCCCGCCTTTTTGAAA
>NW_015633463.1:11278-15398 GCF_001515625.1 Sinocyclocheilus rhinocerous
GTCCTCTTTTGGAAGGCCAAACAAAGTAGTTTCGCTTTCACAACGAAACACACAGCGCCTTCACGTCATGGCGGCGGCGGCAGCAACAATACAACAGCGAGAATAAAAAATTATTTCTTTGCCTGAACATTTGGGCGGTGTTATGCAAATCTTCTCACATCGTGACGTAGACATGTGGGGGCGTGTTAGAATGAGCCGTTTTAGGTAGGTGTGGTTGACTCTTAACTTTTATAAAGAATATCTCTTTGGATTTGGGACTTTAGTCTTTGCAACTTTACAGATCTTCTTTATGCACCAAGAGCTTGTAACACTTCAAAGAGAAAGGAAAAATTTAAATCACATCATATGACCCCTTTAAATATTTTTTTTTGTCAAATTCTCTCAAGTTTATATGATCTCCACATTAATGCCATACAGGAAGAGTATAGAGCATATTAACTAGGGATGCACCACTTTTTCCAGAATGAGTCCGATACTGATACTTTTATTTTTGGTACTTGCCAATACGGATACCTGTATTTTCATTGCATTTGTAATTTAAAAAAAAGGAAAAAAAAGAAGAATCATGTTAGCTGCCGTATATATGTATTTGTATGTATGTATGTAGGCCTATGTATGCATGTATGTATATATATATATATATATATATATATATATATGTGAAGTGCGCTGTGTCATTTACATTTCACCAGGTTAAAATAATATCTCAAGCTTTATGCTTGATTTATTTGTAACACATTAACCTCAAAACCTTTTCAGCTTTCTCTTTCTGCAAATTGTATGGTGTAGCGATATGATGACAGCACCCAAAATACTATCAAACACTCCAACGCAGCTCCATTCTTCGCGGAAGATGGATAAAAAGGCGCACAGCAAACAAAAACCTCGAAAAATGATATGCGACCCGCCAAATGCTGGCCGAATCACAGAGATGCTGATTCGCACGGGACTAATATTATCACAGGACCTCGGTGTTCGGCGAAATATGGTAGGTCATTTGCGGGGGCATTTTTACTTTACAAGTTACAGACATGGCCGATTCGCACGGGATTAAGATCACAGACAACCTCCGCAATTATGCGAATAGGGCTTAAGACTAAAACTAAAAATGGGAAAAGAAATGGCTCAGTAATGTAGCTTTCGCTAGAGGAGAGATAAACGCTAAACAAAACTAGAGACTAAACAGAAACACGGAATGGCTCGGTAAAGCAGCTAACACTTGGGGAGTGCTAAACGCAGAACAATACTCGGCGATCGGCGCAGGAACTGAGTGGGGGTTATGTAGTGTGTGTGATTGGTCTCAGGTGAGAGTGTGATTAGTGAAATGGTGCATGGGAAATGTAGTCCGTGGTGACGTGCAACAGTCCTTTATCTAGTTTATGCTTTATGATTCTCCTTTATGATTAGTCCTAATCTAGTTGTCTAATGTACCTGTCATTGTATATTATGAATATTGTTGGCTCTTTGGCGAATTGCTTTTGTAAGTCGCTGAGCACAAAATGAAGCTTCTGCCATGGCCATCCCAGTTCCCTGATCTGAACCCAATAATGAGATTTCCCCCCACTTTCCATTGCTTTACTTCAGTGATAGGTAAATATTTTATTTATTTACTTATTTTTTTTTAAAGATCAGTTCAAAGGTTAAACGATGCAGATTTATTTTCACAGCCACCTTTGCTCATATTTACCAAGGGTGCCAATATTAGTGGAGGGCACTGTATATGCAATACAGTGATAACTTTGTTACTTTTTAAGATTCTTCTAAACTTGTGTTTCACAGAAAAATAACAGCATACAGGTTTTAAACAACATGAGGGTGAGTAAATAATGAAAATATTTTCAAGTCTCCTGAACTCTGAAAGAACAACATTTGAGCAATCAAACGCTTTTGGATGAGTGCATGAAACACAAGATCTGTGAGAATCAGAATGAGATTTATCGCATACAATTATGCTTATACACATAAAGAATTCGTATTAGTGGCAGAAGCTTTCAGTGCATAGACAAAAATAAGACACAGATGATTAAATAAAGACAAGTGAAGAAAAATACTCAATAGATGCATGTTCAAATATGTGACCCTGGACCACAAAACCAGTCTTAAGTGTCAATTGTCAGTTTTCGAGATTTGAGAAAAATAGATAATTTTGACCCATACAATGTATTTTTGGCTATTGCTACAAACACACCCGTGCAACTTAAGACTGGTTTTGTGCTCCAGGGTCACATATGTTATATATAATTATGCTGGGGAATGTGATTAAGAAATAAGATCTGATATGTTTGTATGAGTGTGAATGTAGCACATACATTCACATTCTCACACACACACACACACACACACACACACACACACTGTGCTTCCTGCTCACCATCGTCACTCAGAGGAGGGACTTGCCTTTTATGGTCTATTTGCACAATACCTCATTTCCTCGGCAGCTGCCATTACACACACACACAGAGGACTGAAGTGCGTCTGCTCAGAGCCCCAGAGGAAGAGGGAAGCAGTGAGCAGCTGGAGTTTCTCTACGGCTCCTACAGCTCACCAATGGCTCAGTCGGCGGGCAGCACGGACTCAAATCTGGCCAGCAAGCGGCTCCACTCGAGGTAGGAGCTGAAGGCGGGGGGGATGGGGGTCTGATCTGCTGCAGACAGAGAGAAAGAGCTGCTTTTAATGGGGGGAGGTGGAATAAAACCAGTATAGGGAGGAGAGGGTCTGCCGGCGTGCGTCTGCGCAAGGAAGGGCCTGCCTTCAGCTTGTAGACGTGGGCATGATTCTCCTGAAGACAGTGTTGTCAGATTGGCAGCAAGTGCACAGATTGGCACCGTTTGGGCTCGTTGTGTGTTTTTACACCTTCACAGACCACAAGACAGATTAGACATGCCAGGAGAGCGATATTCAACTCACACAGGCAGTTTCTCTCTGTTGACAGAGACATTTGCATGTTTAGCAGTAGTGTTTGCACCTCTGCCCTGGTCTTTGCATATGTGTCGGACAGTTACGCCGCTCTGCCAGATCTCACTGCTGCTTCTTCTTGCCTTCTGAAAGTCAGGAAAATGTGTGTGTGTTTTTTTCCCCCAATCGACATTCTTGAACAACTGATTTGAACTGATTTTTGATAATGCACTGAAATTATGCATACTTTCATCATTCCTGTGAATGTTTAGGGGAATTTTATAATGTATGAGATTAGAATGTAGAACATTTACCTGTTTCTATACAGTCAGCCATGAGCAAAATTTCTGACGCATGAGGAATATGTTACGGTTGACAGTGATGGTGTAATTGTTGACATGCAGCACATCTCATTTGAGCTGTATGTTGTGGTAACAGCATTGTGTCATCATAAGCAATAAGAAACACTAATACCTTCCAAGACATGAAGACAGCGCTGTGAATAACAGTTCAGAGTGATGGTAAATGTGTGTACGTCACAGCTCTTAGTGACCATAGAAATCTCTCTCCGCTCAGTGTGTGTGATGTCAGAGCAGTGAGTCATCGGCCTCCACTGACTCAAGTTTGCTGTCTGAGCTTCATTCATTACAGATGTCTGTCAGGATCACAGAAAATAGTCTCGGCAACATGCACATAATCCAAAATTCATAATTTGAGATTTAGTCATTTTGTACTGACCTTCAACACTCAAACCTTTTGAATGCATCACTGCTGACACAAAGCTTGTTTGATACGACTAGAACTGGCAGAATGACTGGCAATTATGGTACTTGTACCCCATACAGGGCCGTAGCCAGGGTTTTAAAATTACCGAGGTCCCAAATCCCGCCCCCACTACCAAATGGTCAACTGCTATTTATATGTTTTATGAATCATTTTATTAAAGGGGTCATATGATGCGATTTCAATTTTTCCTTTCTCTTTGGAGTGTTACAAGCTCTTGGTGCATAAAGAAGATCTGTAAAGTTGCAAAGACTAAAGTCTCAAATCCAAAGAGATATTCTTTATAAAAGATAAGAGTCAGCCACGCCTACCTAAAACGGCTCGTTCTAACACACCCCACATACCTACGTCACTATCTGGGAAGAGTTGCATAACGCCGCCCAAATAGTGACGTAGGTATGTGGGGGCGTGTTAGAACGAGCCGTTTTAGGTAGGTGTGGCT
>NW_015633463.1:17148-58020 GCF_001515625.1 Sinocyclocheilus rhinocerous
CTGTAATTATGTCTCCACTGTATGCAACAAATGCGTCGTTTATAATGGGTTTTAATGTTTTTGTCTTGTCGCTCCGGCCGGACAGGGCATCACAGTATGGTAAGGGGCGTAACATTTCCGTCACACGCTTGAGGTATTTGGCCAATCACAACGCACTGGATAGCTGGTCAATCAGAGCACACCTCGCTTTTCAGACCGATTAGTTTTGTAAAAATCGACGCGTTTCAGAAAGGCGGGGCATAGAGGAGAAACAATAATGTACAGTATGTGGAAAATAATGTATTTTTTGAACCTTAAACCGCATAAACACATTTCATTACACCAAATACACAAAATAATGTTCTTTTTAGCAGCATCATATGACCCCTTTAAACAAGTTACTTTAATGAAGGCTACCAGGAAAGCTATGTAATTAAGTTGAATAAATTCACAATATGTGCCCATTCATTATTAATCATATGCCTAATATATGATGAAAACGGCTTCGTTAATATTGCTTGTCCCCTCACATTGACTGTTACGAATCACATTACATGAATCACCTCAATTCAAAATGGCGAAATTAGACAAGTTTATTAGTTTGCATTCCTAATTATTTTTGTCCGTCGTATAACATTTCTATCGTAAAACAGCTGTCAGATATGAACTGTTTGGCTACTTCCATCTTATCTCGCACTTAATGGCCACTAACTCAAGTGTTGTGTTGAGATTCACGCTATGCAGCTTCTGTTAGGGATGGGCGTATCGATCCTGAAGTATCGATATATCGATACTGACACAGGTATCGAAAGTATCGATACTCAAACAAAAATATTGATACTAAGGTTTTATTTAAATTGAACGTTGAAAGATAATACTGATAATGTTCTATTCTGTAATGTTAATATAAATCATACACTGTCAAAATAAAAAGGTTGCATTTTATGCATGCAACAGCCCGTCACTGTAGTCCCTTGTGAAAATGAACCATGGTTTTACTAAAGTGACCATAGTTCAACTATAGTATTTGTAGATTTCCATGGTTACCACTACAGTAAACAAAATGTGTAAACAAAAATATAACTTAATAAGTTACAATGTTAAAATGTGTTTCAAATATAAAGTTAAGTGGTTATCATTACCCATTTTACTCTTAGTAATTTAATAATTTAATAAATTTCATAATTTAAAAGTTCAGTTTAGAAGTATCGTATTGTATCGGTATCGATTTCGACGATACTGGCCCTGAAAAATATCGGTATCGTATCGAAAACACAATAAGTGGTATCGGCTATCCCTAGCTTCTGTGAACATAGCCCGCCTACTTTGATTTGATTGGTCATCTCAAATATTTTTTGACATTGACGAGCGGTGACTGTCACCGTGACAGACGGCTGAGCTCAGAGGAGGAGGCTTAAGTTTGATCTTGGTTCTGTGCAATATATTTGCAGCACCAAATAAGAGTTAATACTATATTAGGCAATTATTTCACAAAGTGCACCTAGGAAAAATACCGAGGTCTGGACCTCGGCATGACCCCACATTCAACAAATTTGGGTTTTTATGACCAATATTTACAATATGCATTGTAAAGTTCCAATAGTTATTACTTTTTATTACTATTGGTTATTTTGGTTATTAATATCTTGTCACATAATGATTAAGTTTGGAATTTGTCTACTTATCTCAATTGATAACTGCGATAACTGCAGACATCTCAATTTTAAAAAATTGACCCTTAAGACTAGTTTTGTGGTCCAAGGTCATATATTTCTCTTCACCATACACTGAAAAAATATATATGGTATTTTTCAGTGTATGGTGAAGAGAAAACAAAGTTTAGTAGTTACCAACACAGGGAAGATGAAGAAAAATATTCAATAAATGTTTTGCTATTTTTGAAAAGAAAAACCCTTACCCTTATGAAAATTAACCATGGTTTTACTGCAGTAAAAGTGTAGTAACCATGTTTTTTTTGGCGTATTGACTACCATTTGTATGGTTAAAAATATGGTTAGTGTAGCAAAACCATGGTTAATTTGTGGTTGCCATAGTTTAACTATGGTTTTCTGGTTTTATTTATAGTAAAACCATGGTTAATTTTCGTAAGGTAAGTCAGTGAGGAAGGCTGCTGTCTGAATGTGCAAAGTTTACCTCAGTTTGGACGCAAAGTTTAAACTTTCCATTTGATAGCGTGCACAACTGAAAGTTATCTTTGTCCAGTGTCTGCGCTATTCCTCTTCTGAAGGTATGACCGATTAAACTTTCTTTGTAGTGTAAATGTCTTTATATTTCGCTCTACTGTTGTTGCGTACTAGGGATGGGCGTATCATCCCGAAGTATCGATATATCGATACTGACGCGAGTATCGAAAGTATCGATACTCAAACAAAAATATCGATACTAAGGTGTGTTTTATTTACCAGTGATTTTGTTTATTTAACAATAAATTAATGCGTACAATATGCATTGAATTGGACGAATAACCCATGTTAGCGCATAATTGTGTAGGATATTTTCCTGCTCATCTGAACACACGCAGATGTTGCAAGACAGAATCAATCAATCATGGAGAGCGTTTACTCACTTCTGACAGTGCATTCAAACAGGGCTGCGTTTCCCAAAATATCATAAGAAAGCATTGATGCTTTTGGGAACGGCAGCCCAGAACAATGCTTATCAGAGGACAGAAAAACATATATGTTTGAGTTATTTCACAATAAACAAATTGAAATTGTAGCCTACATAGTTTGTGCAGTTACATTTATTTAAATTGAACGTTGAAAGATAATACTGATAATGTTCTATTCTGTAATGTTAATATAAATCATACACTGTCAAAATAAAAAGGTTGCATTTTATGCATGCAACAGCCCGTCACTGTAGTCCCTTGTGAAAATGAACCATGGTTTTACTAAAGTGACCATAGTTCAACTATAGTATTTGTAGATTTCCATGGTTACCACTACAGTAAACAAAATGTGTAAACAAAAATATAACTTAATAAGTTACAATGTTAAAATGTGTTTCAAATATAAAGTTAAGTGGTTATCATTACCCATTTTACTCTTAGTAATTTAATAATTTAATAAATTTCATCATTTAAAAGTTCAGTTTAGAAGTATCGTATTGTATCGGTATCGATTTCGACGATACTGGCCCTGAAAAATATCGGTATCGTATCGAAAACACAATAAGTGGTATCGGCTATCCCTAGCTTCTGTGAACATAGCCCGCCTACTTTGATTTGATTGGTCATCTCAAATATTTTTTGACATTGACGAGCGGTGACCGTCACCGTGACAGACGGCTGAGCTCAGAGGAGGAGGCTTAAGTTTGATCTTGGTTCTGTGCAATATATTTGCAGCACCAAATAAGAGTTAATACTATATTAGGCAATTATTTCACAAAGTGCACCTAGGAAAAATACCGAGGTCTGGACCTCGGCATGACCCCACATTCAACAAATTTGGGTTTTTATGACCAATATTTACAATATGCATTGTAAAGTTCCAATAGTTATTACTTTTTATTACTATTGGTTATTACCTTGTTACATATCTTGTCACATAATGATTAAGTTTGGAATTTGTCTACTTATCTCAATTGATAACTGCATAACATTTTGTGTCTTGTAATAAATCACACATTAAAATATTGATAGGCCTTGACATATCAAAATGGCTACTAATGGTTTTGACTAGAAAATATCATCACTTCACATTGTTTATAGTCAGTGTTCTTGTGCTTATTCATTAATTTTATTTTAAATAAACTTAGTATATGTAGAATACGTTTTAATTTTATAAAACCCATTAAACTGTAATAGTGATGAATAAGGAACATGCTATTTAGATGATATCTGATGAAAAACAACTATTGCTTTTGCATTACATATTAAATCGATTAATTAATTAATAACACTTAAGTTTAGTATTCTGGTAGTTATATCCAACCTGTCCTCAGTCAGCAGGTGTCAAAAACTGAAGTATGGTCAAGCACTTTTCATATCACTATTAAGACGCTAAAGGTTCCCCTTGGCATTGCTATATTGACCAATATGTCTCATTATAATTTAGGCTATATATAATCATATATAATTTAGGTTTTCATCAATTTTTCAGTTCATCTCTCCAAGTGATGCAGTTATAGTCATGGATGTATGCAGGGTTTTAGAACTACTGAGGTCCAAAAACTGAGCTTGCTAGGGGGTTTGGGGTCATATGGTAAATCATAGGAACAGAATGAAAATAGAATTTTAATTTGTAGGTGAACTATCTCTTTAAATTTTGAGCACAGAGCAGCTATGGACATATATACAAAGGTTACAGACACTTGGGAGTTTCTTGTCAAAAATAGAAACTTAAAGGAATAAAGGAGGAGACGGATAAAGAAAAATATTTTAAGAACTAGAATTTATTGTAAAGAAACGCATTTGCAAATATTTTGCTGTATGCATACATTCATTCGTAATCTTGCCCAATATGTTGAAAATAGCTGTGTTGTTTGCATTCTTGGATATTACTGTAGGTTGTTATTACTGTAGGTCATTTATATTGTTACACACTTGTCAAATATTAAATATTTAGCTACTTCACACTCTGTCTCTGTAAACAGTAATGGTAATTCCCACCTTTGATTTGATTGGCCATCTCAGTCATTTTGACATTGACAAGCGCTGTTAGACAAATGATTAGCCCAGATGACATGGTCGGTTATCTTGGCGCTGTACAATATCGTTGCAGCACTAAAGTACAGTTATTATTACGCAATTATTTCACAACTTTTATTTTTTTGGAAAACATACCAAGGTCTGGACCTAGGGACCTCATTAGTGTGTACGGCCATGGTTACAGGTGATTTCAGAGCTGTTAAATGAGGTGTCATTTTAATCTGGTCTGATTTTATTCTAATATACATTTTATGTTCAAACAAAAAGAAAAGTGTTTTGTGTTCAGTTCGGATTTATCTTTTGAATGAGATCTGACAGTCTTCACAGAGCAGGAACATATTCGGTGGTTTAAACCTTGAGATTCACTTTGCTCCTCACATAATGATATCAAATGGCTTCAGAAGACTGAGAAAGCACCACAAGTCATTTGTATTGCTTTCATGCATTTTGGTGAGTTGCAATAAGTTGTACTTTTATCTGCTTGATATGTGTTTTATATTGTTGAGTTTAGGGTATTTAGGGTTTGGGAATATACAGCATATATATATATATATATATATTTCTGTCAGGACCACTATCGTCCAAGATGATTGACAATTAGCATACAGTTTGGATTGGCGGTATGGTTCCGTTCTGGGCAAGAACTCCCTGCGCATCCATGCAGCCTAGCATGGATGAGAGCAGGGAGAGCGGCGATAACCCCCCCCTGGGTAAACAGAACAGAACCAACATAAATGTATTGTAGATATCGTTAAAGTTCAATAATGTTATGTACACATTTTAGAATTAGTCTGATTCAAAGGATAATCAGAAGGCTGAATCCTGACTGACAGAAGAGGAGTTGGGGATGGAGGAGGGTAATTAGCTATTGAGCAATGCAAAGATATATATATATATATATATATATATACGACGCAAAACATCATTTTTGTTTATCTGCAAAGTAAAATTTTACTTTGCAGATAAACAAAAAAGATTTTAAATGCCAAAATTCTAATGACAAGAGATGCATAAAGAAAACAACTGAAAGCTCTAGCGTTCTGAGTTCATCAATATTGTACTTCAGCTTCTTACTTATGCTGTGCGAGGCTCTTGACCATGATTCAGCTGTTGATGCCTTCAGAGTTTGAACAGGTTGTAATATCAGTAGTAGGTCATGAGGACACACGGGCCACTGTGCCTTGAGAGGTGAAATTTCCTGTCTTCAAACTTTGAGTCTGTCACACTGATGGTAAGAAACAGCTCAAATCACTTCATTATGCAGTAATTGTCAGAATGAACGGTTCCAGTTTCATGACAGGTTCAGCTGCGGGAATGATGGCTCTTCAGAAGTCTGTGGCTTTCTCTGTTCTCTCCATCCAGAGAGTTCTGGGTTGAGTTATGTGTTATAGTTCATTTGATATAACCTGGTTGACATTTAAGGCTGACATTATTGTATCGTTATTAAGAATCAGGAATTAGAAATTATATTTTTTGTTTGCAACTATACTTTTTTTCAGATGTGTAGTGGGCCTATTTGGCCAGACATAATCCATACATTTTTAGAAGTTTAAAATCCTTCCAAATTTCAGCACTAAATCTGAGGCAAACTTAGTTAATTAAACTGCAGACTTGTGGCTACCCTGTGGAAACTAGAAGTGCAAATCATACCTTTGTTTTGTTTTCCAGTAATTGCCAGAATGAACGGATCAGTTCATGACAGGTTCAGCTGCGGGAATGATGGCTCTTCAGAAGTCTGTGGCTTTCTCTTTTCTCTCCATCCAGAGAGTTCTGGGTTGAGTTATGTGTTATAGTTCATTTGATATAACCTGGTTGACATTTAAGGCTGACATTATTGTATCGTTATTAAGAATCAGGAATTAGAAATTATATTTTTTGTTTGCAACTATACTTTTTTTCAGATGTGTAGTGGGCCTATTTGGCCAGACATAATCCATACATTTTTAGAAGTTTAAAATCCTTCCAAATTTCAGCACTAAATCTGAGGCAAACTTAGTTAATTAAACTGCAGACTTGTGGCTACCCTGTGGAAACTAGAAGT
This sequence comes from Sinocyclocheilus rhinocerous, assembly GCF_001515625.1. Taxonomy (NCBI): domain Eukaryota; kingdom Metazoa; phylum Chordata; class Actinopteri; order Cypriniformes; family Cyprinidae; genus Sinocyclocheilus; species Sinocyclocheilus rhinocerous. Next base: position 23,841 of record NW_015633463.1, read on the forward strand.
GCAAATCATACCTTTGTTTTGTTTTCTTTCGTCCATTTTGTCTCTGTGAGCTGCTCGATGGCTCGGGGGAGGTATTTTACTTGGCTAGTACACTAGAGTTTGTATCCTTGGCTTTGACCTTACTCTTTTTAACTCTTTAGCAGCTAAATCGGGTGCTGCTGACTGCACTACACCCTGTACATACGGCAAACTAGTTTTTATAAATTGTATGTATGCATACTATTACTGGTAGCAACAAAACCTATATATAGACTATATATCTATAGACTGTCCCACTGTTGTGACACCTGATTTCATCCTCACCCTGTCTCTCTTGTGTACTGCACATTTTTGGCAAACACAGTCCTGGTATTCAAAGTATAAGCATACTACATAGACCTACTTTCAATAATAGTTGATAGTGTGCAATTCCAAACACCTCAGATTCAGATATATGTCACGAGCTGCTGGTTGGTGACTGTGTCATTGAGTGTATAACCTTATTTTATTCAGTGTAATAATGTCAGAGCACTCAGCTAATTACTAAATACTCCTCTTTAATCCTAGTTGTTCCAAATCTCATTAACTGTAATTCGGGATTAACCAGCGAATAATCCACAAGACCATTAGAATGAGCAGCTGTGTAGACCTGTGTCTGATTAATCAAAGAAAAGCAACCAAAGCAAATTTATCCCACCCCTTTAGAATTCAGAATTTATTTACATTCCTAAAACAGTGTCTACAATTTCTCAGCACTACATAAGATCTGGTGTCCTCAACTTTTGTGATGAAGATGCTCGTTTGATGTTGTTCGTACTGAAAGTGTGGAGCATTAAATATTCATGCAGGATCTCGGCCTTTAACTTAATTGAGAGAGCGAGGTTGTGACACACTGTGGAGTGACTCTAGATGGATGTCTCACACACGCTTACTCTGCTGAGATCAAACGTGTGCATGTCAGGGTAATGATGGCATTTTGTGAGCGCACTCAGTGACATGCGCTTTCTGAACTGCATGACCTGCTAAGGCTCTCAATGTGAGTCACATGCTTGATCTAAAGACTTCAATGTAAAGTCAGCAGGTGCTAATAAAGCAATATATCACACATGACTTGAGCAAGAGCACTGCATGCATACTGCATGCATTTGAAGGTAATTACAGACAGCACTCAATCATGTGATATTGCTTTTATACAACAGTTCAAACATTTGTTCATTTTAAGGTACTTATAGTGTTGTTAACAAATTGGGTGAGTGAATAATTCAATGACTCATTCATGCAGCTTGTTTCGTTCCTTAATGATTTCAGTGTTTTTGAACAAATCTCTTTTGCGAATGATTCAATGACTCACTCATGTAACCTGCAGAAAATCCCCACCACTAATGCACAGACAGACCCGTGTTGCAGCCTGGAATTAAACCATGCCATGCTGGTTTCGTCTGGAACAGAGGAGAACTGCCCCCCCGACTGAGCCTAGTTTCTCCCAAGATTTTTTCTCCATTTCTGTCACCGATGGAGTTTTGGTTCCTTGCCACTGTCACCTTTGGTTTGCTTAGTTGGGGACGCTTGACTGATTGCACAGACACTACTGGAAGAGAGCTGAACTGAATCATCAATGGACTTACTTTAGCTGAAAAATGACTCTTTGTTATTGTCCTCTTGTATTATTGACAAACTATTTTCCTGTTTGACACTGTAACGCTGCTTTAACACAATCAGTATTGTATAAAGCGCTATCCAAATAAAGGTGACTTGACAGAAAGTAATACAAACAGTTCTGTTGGACTGTATATCAGTATTTTTCAAATTTATTAGATTCAAGGACCAGAACTAACTGTTGTATACCCAGCTAACAAAAATATGTTCTAAATCTTTTTTTTTTTTCTTGATTATTTCAACATTAAGGGAAAATTCTATTTTATAATTTTCCAAACATTATGGGAGCATTAAAATAACATTTAACATAACATTTTTGGACTAACGTCCAACTAAAACATTTCAGAAAAAGGTTTCCTGAACATATAATGTTTTGAACATTATGAACTTTGAACCAACATTTTAAGAGAACCTTGCCAGAATGTTAGCCAAAGTTCTGAGAATGTTCCCTGTTAGTATATGTTTGCTTTGTAACTTGCAATTAACAAACCGCAGTCATGCCGCAAATGTTCTAGAGACATTTGATTTATCATTCTGGTGGTTTTGTATGAAGAGCTTCATGTTTGTGTCAGCTGAAACACGAAGGGCTTCCTGGGTGCCCAAACAGAAAAAAAAAGCATGAGGTCAAAATATTTCATAGACGTCTATAACCAACATCTGATCAATTTTAAGCAGATTAGATGCATTCAGTCAGATTTTTTTTTTCATAAAAGTTTTGAAAGATGTTTTGGTGCACTGACTGCATTTGTAGAGGTTTTGTCATGGCCGTCTCCTGCCTTTGAGCTCTTTGGGTCAGCAGGAACAGGATTAGCTGGCCTGTGCCCTAGGTGTCCTTCAGGAGAATTAGGGCAGCTTCCAGCTCTCACGGGAGCAGTCGTCCTGCTGGTCAGCGTTCATGCGGGTTTCTTTGTTCCCAATGGATATTTGGAGTTCAGAAGGAAGTGTCAACTAGCAGTTACTTTATGAAATTTCAAAAAACTTTGTTGGTGCTTTTGGAGAGTCCAGTGTGCATGTTTCTCAATGGATCCAACTGAGAAAATCTGAGAACTATCCGATTGTCTATTAACCTGGACTCGTGGAATGTGATTGTGAACCATCATCTTGAGATCTTCAGGTGTTGTAGCTGACCTTGCTCATCTGATTTGTTGCGTTGTTTTGTGACTGTGATTTTTGTATATTGTGGATGATGCCGACTGAAGCGTTTCCTCTGAGTGGGGCTCAGATAGCCTTGTGTCGTCTGGTTCATCACGGCCCCAGACCACAGGCCACGCTGAGACCTCTGAACCAGGAGCTCAGGCTCTATGTTGAGAAGACACGCACCAAACCTAAATGCAGGTACACGTGGATGCTTTATAGATATTCCTATAATCCAGTTCAGGAAGAATAATGAGCTGATCAATCTGCACAAACTTGCAATACATGCTGTATAAAGATGCATATATAGTGTCTGTTTAATGACAACTTTGACCAGCATTTTGGAGTTAGCAAGTGTTCTTTATTCAGTCAAGCGTCACTTTTTTTATATTGCCTTTACTGGGATTTAAAAGACAATTCATATTCAGTAGTATTAGAAGGGCTGAAACAAGCTGAAAATCACACATACATTAAACACTTTCTCACCTGAACGCGATTCAGTCTAATTTTCAGGCCTAACCATGAAACTCATTTACTGTGAGAGAATGCGTAACCAAAGTTTCTCATGAAAATGTGCATGTTAATTTCCAATCATTAGTCTACAAATATCAAGCCTGTAATTATACTATATATACTATATATTGTGCTAAATATAATATATTAATTATTTATATTGCAGATCTTATATATTAATATAATATAATTTATACATAAGTATTTATATTATAATATACTGTAATATACGTATAATAAAAATACAATATTATATTATTACGTTCTCTCTCTATATATTAATTATTTAATATTAAAGTATATTTAAATTACAATTTTTAATTGAATTGAGCTGAATAATGATTAATGACACTCAATTTGCAACATCAACACTGTTATCAAACTAAATTGAATCAACATTGAACTGACTTGATGTGAATGATGATACTATTGTCTTTTGTAGAGCTGCTTTACAGCTATAATTGGATTTGTTTCATAATTGATGAATTTGACAACATTAACACTGTTATTTTCCTGTTTATTACTGTGAAGCTACATTGAAACAAGCACTTAATCAATAAATGCAATACTAATGATTACATTTAGGGTCATTGACCCAAAGTATTACACAATGAAGCGTGCTTGATTTGTCAAATCATGTGTGTTGTTGTGGAGAATTGTGTTGGTACTTCACTAAGTCATCAGATGCACCAGTTTCACTTGAAGGAGGAACGTGAGCCATATCTAGAGAGCGGAAGATCACTGAGACGGAGGTCTCTTTTCATACCAGACAGGAAGAAACCACTTAGAATCCACCCGAACCAACCCTCGCAACCGCATAGAGTCACACTGTCATGGTGGCGACTTATGAAAAGTCAAGCACCACTCATATGATTTCAGAAAATGTAAAAAATCGTGTGGTGTTTCTTCCCTTAAAGTGTTATTTTTATTGCAGATTGATCCAGAGAGGAAAGAAACAAAGCAAAGGTGGATGTGAACCCATACTGCTCCAGCCAAAATACTTTCTTGACCGCAACACATAATAAATCTCTCTCTTGCTCTACTGCAGCCAAGCCAAAAGCTTGTCAAAGTATGGCTAGATATAATTGCTTTCAGACCATTGAAGCTGTGAGGCTTCTGAGAGAGATGGAAATATGTTTTGTGTTTAACTATAATCAGAATGAAGACTGATTGAAACAAAGCTGAATATCACACAGACTACGTTCACACTGCGAGCCTTAGTGCTCAATTTCGATTTTGCTTTTTATTTTTGTATAGCTGTTCACATTGTTGTTTGAAATGTGGCCAATATCAGATTTCCTGTGTGAACAGATCATGGTTCTGAACTGACCCGCAAAACAACATTACAAACAGGGTTGCCAGGTTTTGCCAGGGGGGTGTGGGGGTCAATATCGCATTTGTGGGGTTGCATTAACCCACAGAGTTGAAAAACAACCTGCGGCAACAATGAAAAAGTAGCCCAATTCCGCGGGGAAACTGTGGACTTGGCGACACTTGAGCAGCGCGCTGTCATGCGGAAGTAAACACGGAGTACATAAAGTAAGCGATTATGTGTTTATTATTTATAGTGTGATCTGCCATAGAAGCCAGCGAAATTATGCGCAGGCAATATGAAAAATAAAGACAAGGATGTAACAGAAGAGAGTTTTGAAACTTTTATGATACGAACCCTCATGTTTTGCTTGTATATAGAGTTGTCACTGTAATACTTATGAGTTCTGACACATCACTGTACTTCCACTGACTACCTTTCGCAACTGTCTTGACAACTTTGGGTTTGCAAATCATTGAAGTGACTCATGAATTCTGATTTGACTGTTCACACTGCGGTCGCATTGCAAAACATCTGACCTGTATTGGATTTAGTACCACATATGGAAGTGGCACAAATAAGAACTGAAAAGATCAGATTCCATGTGGTTTGTGCTTAGGGTGTCAGGGGGCCCTGGGGCCCTGGGCTAGAGGTTATATTTGGGCCCTATACCTATACACTAGAAATGCCCTCAACTAGAACATCATTATGGAGTAACACAAAATACACAAAAATTAAAATATAGTCATTATAGTTAATACAATAAACAGGATGTGTTCTCTCAGTTGAGAGATCAAAACCCTGAAATAAAAAGAGATGTATTTGTATTAGGGATGCACCGATACCACTTTTTCCAGTACTCGCCCGATACGATACTTTTATTTTTGGTACTTGCCGATACCGAGTACCGATACCGATATTTTTATTGCATTTGTACATTTTTTAAATATTGGGTATAGAAACCAAAAGGGTATGTATAATGTTAGTTGGTTGCTGTCTGTTGTTCTGTTGTCGGTGTTTCTTTGTTTGAATATGGTGTTTATCACATGCTGTGTGGTATCGGCGTTTGGTATCGGGGCATTTTAACGAGTACGAGTACGAGTACAGGAGCTCAGTATCGGGCCCGATACCGATACTGGTATCATCCCTAATTAGTATTAAAAATGTATTGTCATATCTGTGTCCTCTTATGTCAGATTCTTAAATTTAATCAATAAATTCAATCCGAATTTTGTTGATAATGTTAAGTTTAAATATAACATTTAATTGTAGAAATATGAAATTATTGCAAAAATGAAATAAGCTACTTTTTAAAAATATGATACTACAACCAGCAGTGGGTGGCAGCAAGTGACTTAATGAGTGAGTTGAATCCTTAAATCAACCGATTTGTTTAAAAAGCTATAATGCTAATGCATTTAACTTCGCAAATGACTTTTAGCCTGATTGAATCATTTACTGCTCCGTGTAACGCTAAGGAACAAAACACTGTGTTGCTCGGAGACGCAGCGGTTCTGCTGTTTGTTCTATTTTCTTTTTGACAGAGCAAAATGGAATTTTATGTCTGAAAGTTACTCAGTAACTTGTTTATTGTACATTTGTGATCGTGCAGATATTCGGAAAAACAGGACTCTTGTTTGTGTGATAGGCTAAGTCCATCAAAGGCATATGTTATAAAATCAGAAACTCATTAAATGACAATTTTTAAAATCATTTTGAAGACATTTCTACCCCACTGTGTGATGGCAGTAAGACGGGAGAGAGCGCTCAAAACTCGTCAGATCGCATAATTTAGTGGAACATTAATATAATATAGAATCATCCTCTGTAAAGAATTTAGGCGTGAACATATGATAATATATCTTTCTAAATGTGCACTCTTTTGGGCTAAAGGCTTAATTGAGCTGTTTAAAGTAGCAATGTGATCAAATTAATCGGCGCAGACACTATTCAATACGTGTGTCCTAATTCTATGTGAAATAATCACAAATACCAGTTTATGTTGTTTGATTATGGCCTCGAAGGTCGCAGTTGGAAGCTGTTAGCCCCGGCTGGCCTGTTTAGCCCTTGCATGTGCAGTGGAAATGTGGCTAATAATTTCTGACTGGCATAACTGAACAAATCAAACAAACGTAAATGGGTAAAAAGCGGGGCCCATGGGCTGCAGCCCAATCAAGCCCAAAGTTTATCATCGAAACATGTGCATTATCATTTTCAATCATCTACACATATCAAACCTTTAAAGAACATATTAATTATATTATAGTAAATATTATATACATTTATATTCATTTATGTTAATCATATATACAGGCTAAATATATAACATATTTATATTGCATATTGTACATATAGTATTAATATACGTCTACTATAATGATATACTGTATTATATCATAGTCTACATATTTATATTTATTATTAATTTATATTACTTAATAATCAATTACACTATATCTATCTATTTATCTATCTCTCTATCTATCTCCCTATATGTGTGCATGTCATTTTTATATACTGCATGCTGCTGTATAGTATATAGTAATATGTATTAAGTATACTAATAATACTATTTTATATATGCACAGATTTGAATGCAATGCAAGTTGCTTTGGATAATAGCATCAAATGCACAAATATAATTAGTGTATGTGGTAACAACACAGAATGCATCAAGTCATCTAGACATTATAGATGAATTTAACCAAACAACGACTTTTGGCTGATTATTTTGACATTATTTGCAGTCCTGGATTCACAATCGCATATAATACACATGCATTGTGGCATTGAATGACACACAAAAAAATTCCCACAAGATATGTCATATGTTATTTTCATGTTATTTTCATAATGGAAAAGAGCTGGCATCATTATAGTATAATGACCATCTGATGTCCTGCACCAAAGTTTTTGTTCCTTCCTGCTTGTGCAATAACAGCTCATTCAGCTCCGGGTCAACATATAATGTGCAATATATCAGCCATTTCCCACATCTATTAAACAACACCTACTAAGCTAAATGTTAGGCTCTGTGTGATGCTAACAGATACTATGTCACTGCACTTTTTTTTTTAGCATTTTTCAACATGTTTCATAGAGGTCAATCAAAGTCAGACAAGCATATTGGCTTTGAATCTATGTAGTTGCTCGATTCAATACAGCCTAATATCTGTTCATTGTTCAAAATGCTCTGATTAAATTAAGACTCTGGTTTTTTGAGGTGTATAAATCATTTATGTTCATTTGCTTTCTGAGGATGATCAACACCAGCTGTCAATAATAAAGGTCTTAATAAGTCCAGCCATGTTAGTGTGCAGTTCAGTGTTCAGCGTTTCACCAAACTTGACAACATTATGGCATTTTCCCAGAGAAAGCCCATCAGTTTCATTGATTAATGCCTTGTGTTTGCAGGATGGAGGCATCTTGTCTGGAGCTGGCGCTGGAAGGGGAGAGACTGTGTAAAGCGGGAGATTTTAAAGGTGGTACAGCCTTCTTTGAAGCTGCTGTTCAGGTGGGAACAGAAGATCTCAAGACCCTCAGTGCCATTTACAGCCAGCTGGGTAACGCTTACTTCTACCTGAAGGAGTACGGCAAAGCCCTGGAGTACCATCGGCACGACCTCACACTCGCCCGGTGAGAACACTGACTCTGACGGCCATTTATAGCCACTCTGAGCAGTGAAATTACATTTGAGCTCAGTTTCATGCAAGTTTGTGTCCAACGAAAATAAACGGAGATGCATTGTAATTCAGGACAATCGGGGACCGGATCGGGGAGGGGAAAGCCAGCGGGAATCTGGGGAACACTCTGAAGGTTTTGGGCCGCTATGATGAAGCAGTTGTGTGCTGTCAGAGACACCTGGACATTTCTCAAGAACAAGGAGACAAGGTGAGAAAACCACCGTCAGGAATTCTTTAGATCTGACTAGACCGAGAAAGTGATTTGCAGTTTTGTGAGCAATATTCATTAGACGTACAGTGTACAGATGTGGCCACTCAAGGTCAATATCACCTTTATTAGGGTTATTGTGTTGTTTGAGCGACTCGCTGAATGGAGACTGAATGTGTTACTGGAGCACACATTGATGGATTTGATATCAAGCAAACCACAAATATGATTTGCAGTTGTATATTCTCAGGGAATGCTTGAGCTGATAAAATTACCTTGAATGCAATGTAGGCCGCTTTGGATAAAAGCGTCTGGAAAATGCAAAATGTAAACATAAACCTTGGAATCTGGGATTGCCTTGACCATGAATAATACACATTATGCAACTTATCTTAGTTTGGAGCAACTATTGTGAAACCTACCTGTTAGTGAGTACTTATGATATATATATATATATATATATATATATATATATATATATGCAAATAAATTATGATGTATTGTAGTTTAAATTTATTTTAAATGCAACTAGCTGAACTTTAGAGTATTTAAAACCCGCTTAATTAGGACTTAAGTACATATTTATACGTACAACATAATTACTTCTATTGTATATTGTACAACATATAGTGTACTGCTGAATGTACTGACAAACATTTATGGTAATAAAATATACTTTAATGTCATTCTATTGAAGCTTGTATGTCATGTATTAAATGCATTTGTAATTACACATTTGTAATGAAGTTTCAATTTAGTACATTTAAAATATATATTAACTTTAAATGCAATACGCAATAACACACTACAGTTCAAATTATAATCAAGCACTTTACATGTGCTTTAGTATGTTAGTCAACACATATTTTAATGTACTAAAGTTGGTAGACTAAAATTAATGTATTTTAAATGCACTAAATAAGTGTACTTATTTAAAGCACGACAAAAGATTATTAAAACGTAATGATTTCAAATGTACATTAAAGTAAAACTTTTAATTTGACAATTATTACAAAGTGCACTTTTTAATAGTGTACTTAAAGGTGTTAAGAAACAGTGATGAGAGTGTCTCTAAGTGCACTTAAGTGGCTTTTAATTTAATTAACATTATAATATTTGAAAGTATAGTTTTTAAGATTTTAAGTGCACATTCAGTACAATTATGCACACAAGGTTATAATGCAGCGTTTGCAAGCCATTGCACCTCTTTAATGTGATGTATCTCATAATGTTGATTATAAAGTGCTGTCTAGGCAGGTGGCACACTTGATTTCAGAGCAGAGCCAGTGTGATGTTTCTCAAAGGTTTCCGTACTGTTGAGTCTGCTGGTCTGTTGAAATAAAAAATACATGCAATTGTAAACCAGCTATAAGCAGTGAACAAACGGCTGCTGTGTGCAGGTCGGCGAGGCCAGGGCTCTGTATAACATGGGGAACATGTTTCATGCCAAAGGAAAGCAGCAGCTGTGGGGTATCTCACAGGATCCCGGAGAGCTTCCACCTGACGTCAGAGACACGCTGCAGCGAGCCACGGCTTTCTATGAGTGAGCCCATCACACACACACACACACACACACACACACACACACACACACACAGACTGAAGCATCTGAGCATCATTAGGCAGAACCCACCGAGACCTGTTTGCCCGACTGCAGCGCGGCTCATTATTAACAGCGACACTTAGCAGATCCAGAAGGTTAAACGGCACATAAACGAGACGTCGAGAGACCAGAGGTGTCAGACGGAGGACAAACGGCCTCAAACAGTCATTAGTAGCTCCCTCTGTGTGTCCGTTTATTAGGAAAACATGGAGAACAAGGACATCTGCTCTTCCAAAATCAAAAACGGCTCACAAATGTTTAAGATTTATGTATTTCAATTGCATATCAAATTTGGATTACACAGTTTTAACACGGACTGAGAAACTTAACGTGATGCATGCCTGTCAGTCATTTCTGCACTCAAAAAAAAAAAAAAACATAGTTTATTATTAACTATTTGCATTTATTTGATTTTATTCACATAATCAATTTTTCATAATGCATTTATTCAAATGGCTTAGAATCAGAATGAACACATTCAGTTTACTAGTAGAATTACAGAGATCAGACCTATTTCATTTATGTATGAGTGAGAAATATGCATCACATTAGGTTTATTAGTTGATGTTAAAACTATAATCCAGATGGGTGGAAATATGCATAATTTTACATGCATAATCACAAATCCTAAATTTAGGCCTTACTTTAATGTAATTTCTATTGAAACTTCATACTGTATATTTAAGTAATGTCATGTATTTAAATAGATTTGTAATTACACATATGCATTGGAGTTGCAATTTAGTAGACTTAAAGTACAGTATATTAACTTCAATAGTAACATCAAATAACACACTACAGTTACAATTATAATCAAGTACTTTACATGTGCTTTAGTATGCTAGTCAACATCAAAATAAGAGTACAAAAAAAGATTATCAAAACATAAAATGTACTTTAAAATACAACTTTTATTTTGACATTGCACTTTATAAACGTGTTAAAAAGGAGTCATGAAAGTGTCTTGAGTGGCCTTTTATTATTATTATTACAGTTTTTAAAAATATACGATTTGAAGCACTACAAGTGCACATTCTGTACAATTAAAAGCACACTTGTTTTTCACAATGTTGTAATGGTAAACATGAATGTGTTTTTAACTTGAATAAAGTGAATTGCAGATGAGTGTTTGTCTGTTTCAGGATGAATCTCTCTCTGGTAAAGGAGCTGGGAGACCGAGCAGCGCAGGGAAGAGCCTTCGGTAACCTCGGGAACACTCATTACCTGCTGGGTAATTTCGTTGAGACCATCAAGTTCCACAGAGAGGTACGAGCCAAGCAACACTGACCATCAGCTCATTTACTCACCTAACTGTGTGCACTCACATGTTCTCTGCTGCGGTTGAGAGAGCAGCTCAGGTTAGCAGGGATCTGTTTTTCAGAGTAACACACAGTCCCTTCTTGTTTTTCCAGCGTCTCTCCATTGCAAAGGAATTTGGCGACAAGGCCGCCGAGCGCAGAGCGTACAGTAACCTAGGCAACGCTCTCATTTTCCTTGGCCAGTTCAATGCAGCCACAGAGTATTACAGGTAACCATGACTACAGAGCACCATCTAGAGGATGAGTCACGTGTGACCAGCCTTTTTATTAAAGAAAAGGAAGCGATATGCAATAAACAGGAGAACATTAAAGAGCATTGGCAGAAAATGTAACTTGTGACAAACAAGACGAAACACTCACACAAAAGAAAGATAAGCAAAATAAATGAATGAATAAAATAATGTAAATAAAAAAGTGAACAGCTGCATCACAGTTGTAGTTTACACATTATGGATTATTTACCCTGAAAGTATTTGTGCTTCTGATTGCATGGTATAACTCACAAATACGTGAGAGACATATGATCAGTTACACCTTGATACAGAACATGTTTTGAAACGTATTTATTGGTGCAGTCTGTTGTTGTTTTTTTCCTCATTGAAAACATTTTATACTTAATTGAAAAGTAATTTTGGAAAAACATGAGGCTTATTGAGGAGAGGTGAGATGTTACTTATCTAGACAATATAATACACACACTTTAATTCAACTTTTTTTTAACTCATAAAAACTAGATTTGTTGGTATAAATTAATGTGTTTAGATTGGTACAGCCATATTTAATAATTTTTTTAATTTTTAGATGTTACCATTTTAGGTAACTATTTTTTTCTACTTTTACTATTTTTTAGGTTACTGGTTAAAGGGGTCATATGATGCGATTTCAATTTTTCCTTCCTCTTTGGAGTGTTACAAGCTCTTGGTGCATAAAGAAGACCTGTAAAGTTGCAAAGACTAAAGTCTCAAATCCAAAGAGATATTCTTTATAAAAGTTAAGAGTCAACCACGCCTACCTAAAACGGCTCTAGAGGAGAAACAATAATGTACAGTATGTGGAAAATAATGTGTTTTTTTAACCTTAAACCGCATAAACACATTTCATTACACCAAATACACAAAATAATGTTCTTATTAGCAGCATCATATGACCCCTTTAAAAGTTTGGGGTCAGTAAAAGTTTTTTTGTTTTTTTTTGTTTTAAGAAATTATTAGTTTTATTCAGCAAGGACGCAATAAATTGTTTAAAAGTGACAGTAAAAATGTAAATACATGCTGTTCTTTTGAACTTTCTATTCATTTGTGAATCCTGACCAGAAATGTTTCTTGAGCATCAAATCAGCGTATTAGAATGATTTCTGAAGGATCTAGGCACTGGGACTGGGGTAATGATGCTGAAAATTCAGCTTTGATCACAGCAATAAATTAAATTTCTAAACATGTTCACATAGAAAACAGATATTTTGAATTTTAATAATATTTCACAATTTTTACTGTATTTTTGATCAAATAAATGCAGTCTTGGTGAGCAGAAGAGACTTCTTTCACAGAGGTTTGCTCTGTTGTTCAGGAACACTCTGCAGCTCTCTCGGAAGCTGAAGGATCAGGTGATGGAAGCTCAAGCGTGTTACAGTCTGGGAAACACGTACACGCTGCTGCAGGAGTATGAACGTGCCATAGACTATCACCTCAAACACCTGCTCATCGCTCAGGAGCTCAATGACAGGTGTGAACCATGAAAGCACACAAACACAGACTCACCTTCACATCAGCGCGACTCTTAACTAGTAACGTGTTCTGTGGGTCTGGTAGGGTCGGGGAGGGCCGGGCCTGCTGGAGTCTGGGCAACGCTTACGTGTCATTGGGAAACCACCGTCAGGCTCTGCACTACACCCGGAAACACCTGGACATCTCCAGAGAGGTGAGGCCAGACTGATTCCACGTCCAGCAGCGGCTCTCCTGCTTTGCTTGTGTGTAACTGTGTGCTTTGCTTTCTCAGATCGGGGACAGGAACGGAGAGCTGACCGCCAGGATGAATGTGGAGGAGCTGATAGAGGCTCTCGGTGTGAAGGAGGCCGATCTCTCGCCATCTGAATCTGAGTTTGAAGTGCAGGGTAACAGACTCTCGGATGATTCGTATCTGTAGATGACAAGTACACACACCATATAAAACACTTCACCCGTCCTGCAGTATACAGGGATTAAAGTTCCGTCGCTACGACGGATTTCCGTCAGTTCATAAAGACAGTCACTTGCTTCATTCCTGAATGATTCAGCCGTTCGAACGAATCAATTGAATGAATGATTCGGTCATAAAATCAATGACTTGACGCCACCTGCTGGCGGATTTAGTTTCATTTTTAGCGTATAATTTCAGTTACCAATCATATGAAATTAGTATTAATAAATTAATTTGTACTACAGAGGTGGCACAGAAGAACACAAAAGTGGCTTGTAGGTACATTTTCAGACGTTTAATGAGGCTCAGAGGTACCATGAGTGCAATTAAATTAATAAATTCATGTGGAGATTAATGTTTTAAATATAAAATTTTGAATACAGAGATATGATTCAAATAACTGAAATTATATGCTAAAAATGAAACTAAATCCGCCAGCAGGTGGCGGCAAGTCACTGATTTTTATGACTGAATCATTCATTCAATTGATTCATTCAAACGGCTGAATCATTCAGGAATGAAGCAAGTTGACTGTCTTTATGAACTGACGGAAATCCGTCGTAGCGACGGAACTTTAATCCCTGAGTATACACATAGCAAAACTACTAAAACTTAAACTAAAATTAAAATGAAACCAAGAAATAAAAATAAAATCAATAAAATAAAATAAAATTCAAAATAAAAACTATAATAGTATCTCAATACTAAAAGAAGACTGTGGTGGGGCTAGTGTGGAAGCTTGTTTCCGCCACTAAATAAAAAATAAAAAAAGGTCATTGCAAATTTTTATTTCACAATTCTGACTTTTCTCTCACAGTTGTGTGATATAAATTCACAATTCTAGCTTTTTTCTCAGAATTGTGAGTTTATATCTCGCAATTGAGTTTATAATGCAATTGCGATTTATAAAGTCAGAATTGTGAGATAAACTCAACAGTCAAGTCTTTTCTTTTTTCCCCCTCAGAACTGAACTTTACGTCTAACAATTCTGAGAATTTACGAGATATAAATTCGCAATTGTGAGAAAAAAGTAAGAATCGCGAGATACAAAAGTCGCAGTTACCTTTTTTTAAAATTTTTTATTCAGTGGCAGAAACACGCTTCCATAGTAACACTATATGGTCTTTTCCCAATGGAAACCTGCTCATTTTTTATATCAATTTTAAAAGAATGCTTTTGTTTGAAATAAGACATACTGAAACAGAGCTTTTCAGAGACGTTTAAAGAGTCAGTCAATGCAGAAACACAAAACAATTCATAAATAGCAAAACTGTGAAAGCTAACATACGGCAATATCTAACCATTTTTTAGACTAACAGCAATTATAATGAATGATTTGGGTAAAATTTCAAGTTGCCCCAATATAAAAGTGAGAACTTGCCCCGACCTGACAGTAGTGTTCAACCCTTCAATTCAGATTTCATTATATAGTGGCTCCTGACTTTGTGCATGTCTGTATGATTTCACTGTTTACTTGTTACACAACACATTATAATATTCTAATAATTATTATAATTGTCATCAACTTTTACTTGTTTTCTGCAACAGGAGCCAGACCCAAGTTCACCAAGAAGAACAGCATGGACAGTGTTGACCTGTGGAAATACAGCTCTGAAAAGGTGCTCACATGCTCAACATCTAATTGGGTGACCAGGATTTTGCCATGCAGGATGTGAACCTGAATCAAAATCTTTTTTAGTCTTTGAACAAAATGGCGGGAAAAGAATCATGGTGCGACATTGAGCAGATCTAAATTTAATGCTGCAGTCAACACTTTTATTCGCGACAGCCGTAATGGATTTAGTTTAACTGTACTGCAGCATTTTTGTACACGTGTGTTGCCATAGTTTCTACAAGGATATTACGTCATTGATAGGCGACAATGAATGGGACGAGCCATTATTTAAAATCGGAATTTCTCTGGATTTACACATCCTTGGGAACTTTTGGGATAACGTAAGTAGACAACTGCATGAAATATATAACACTGTGCAAGTGGTTTTTGGATATTTTATTACGAAAATCTTACATATTGTGCCTTTAATGTCCACATCAAAATGTACTCTCATCCAGGAGCATTTCCCGCTGGGCAGAATCATGGATGTGCAGAAACACAGACGTGTTGCTTTACTGTAACTGTACATGCTGATGTGAGGCTAATGTGATCTTGATGTGACGTGATGCTGCTGTGATATGAGGCTGATGTGTATCTGATGTGATGGTGATGTAGAGTTGCAAAGGGGTGGGATATTCCCAGAAACGTTCCAAAAGTTTCTGAAAAATCCTGATATTTTCTGAAACTTTCCAAAAAATCATGGAAAGTTTCCAAATTTTCCAAAAAGCTTTGGACATTTTCCGCCTCTTTGCTGCTGTGATGCTGATGTGATGCTGCTGTGATGCTGATGTGTGCGGCAGAATGAAGATGCTCCATATGTTGATGGTGTTTCAAGGAGGTCGAGGAACCAGCTGTCTAAGTCGAGCAGAAGCAAAAGTTACGCGGATAGTGAGTCGTCAGATGAAAGACAGTGGCTCGACTCGCCTGTGGACACGGATGACATCACTGTTGACGTCACACCTCCAGTGAGTATCTATCTATCTATCTATCTATCTATCTATCCATCCATCCATCCATCCATCCATTTGTGTATACCCATCTATCTATCTATCTATCTATCTATCTATCTGTGTATAACCGTCTATCTATCTATCTATCTATCTATCTATCTATTTGTCTGTCTATTTATCTGTCTACCCATCTATCTACAGTATATTAGATATATACTGCTTAGGTGAGTTGAAAGTTGCTGTGTATACCCATCTATCTATCTATCTATCTGTGTATACCCGTCTATCTATCTATCTATCTATCTATCTATCTATCTATTTGTCTGTCTATTTATCTGTCTACCCATCTATCTACAGTATATTAGATATATACTGCTTAGGTGAGTTGAAAGTTGCTAGCACAGCAGTGTTTTAATGAGATGAATAATTTTTTTTGGTGACAGTAATAGTACAGTGTAAGTGTGCAGATGTATCTGTCTGCAGGGTGTTAATTCAATCTATGCTTTAAAGTGCTACACTAAAGGTTTCACTTGATAGCCATGGCTTTCTGTGTTCCTCTCTTAATCAATACACACCAGCTGCGCGGCTGCTAATGCATCCGTGTGCATGTGACTTTCCCAGAGGATGAGGAATATATGAAAATATTTCAGTGTGCATCATTTCCTGCTTCCTGTTCATGATTATCAACTTACGTTACACAACTCCCTTTGCTTAATTCAAAAACAAAAAAGTATATATATATATATATATTTACATTTAGTCATTTAGCAGACACTTTTATCGAAAGCGACTTATAAGTTAAATTTCAGTACATTGTTTCAGATGACAGATACAGTATATAGATTAAGACTACTATTTAGATTGTATTGTAGCTGCTTGATTCTTTGGTTTCTTCAGAATTAAAGCTTCTTCATATATTATGCAATTTAATTCCTCCCCCAACATCTTTACAACACAAAAGCAGTAATTTTGCAGAGTGTGATCAATTGTGTCACGTGTGATTATCACTAATTTTAGGATAATTTTTTTAACACATTTTAGGCTCATTTTTGACATGGGTGTGCAAAAAAAGACCCCAGTCCTTGACCTTCGACACACATACACACACACGGAGTCGGCGGGTGTTTTAGGGTTTATGTGCACGACCAAATGCTGTAACAGGGGTCAGGGGTTTCTATGGAAACCGTGATTATGTTATTTGGACAAAGACCTTTCACGGTCCATCCACTCGCGCTCTCTCTCCGTATCTCACCCTCCGTGTAACTGAATTATTGAAGTAAATGCACGAGCAGCTGTGATTGCTGAACAGAGACAGACAAGCAGTGACGGGAAGGTGTAGCAGAGACCAGACGCTGACGGATGACAGACATACAGGCTGAAGAATGTGAGGATTTCCTGTGCATGATTTGCATATATTTGTATGTGATTGTGTGTTTTAGCAGTCTGTAGTAGTCTTAACAGTCGCTGTTCATTAATGACCCTAAATCCACCCTCCCTCCCCCCGACCGTTCCACAATCAAAGCCAAATTAATGAGTTGTTTTCCCACAGTGAGACACAAAGATGGACAGAGAGAGTTGCACACTGATGGAATAGAGAGAGATGCGTCTATGATTGGATGATCGGGCTGTGGATTAATTAATCACACCATAAGTATATATTTATCATAATATCAGATCTGCTGGCTTTGTATTGCGTTGCATTGTAAGATTGTGCTGTCAGGACACTTGAGCCTGAACTTGGTCTGGTGTTGCTCGATGAGTTGGGATGTGATGATTAAGCTTTGTCATCATAGGATATAGTGGTTGAATGTTCTTAGTATGCATGCTGATACAGGACAGCGGCTGTCATGGTGGAATGTGCCGTTATATGCGTCTGGTTTGTGGAAGTGTTGAACAGGGTTGGGTCGCTCCGCAGGCTCATTTCACGCTGTTATTGACTGATCCCAGTTCACCGAATCAAACATCAGCTTTTGTATTTTTAAGGTGACATTCAAATGAAGATGACTGAGATGTGTGTTAATGCATTTTATTCAGTATATTTAAACCACTGTTTGATTTTTGTAGATCTGTAGGTTTGAGTGTTTTGGTCTTGGTTTCTGTACCCTGCGCTGTGGAGAGTGTTTAAGTGTGTGTGTGTGACCACTGAAAGGTCATCGTGACACACACACACACACACACAGGGCTGTGGAGATGTAGATAAGAGCTCACATGAGCATTCACAAGTCAGGACAGATACACCAACACATGTCCAAGGAACCCGAATTTCATTACGCTCTGTTAATACTGCATTGTCACTAATATGGTTGGGTGAATATCACTAAATGTGTCACATTACATTGTAGTGTAATGTGATTCAGGGTCTTTTTTTCATTCAAGGTTTAAAGGTTGTAAGAGCGATGGATGAATTTTAAAATGATAAATATTACATTATCTTTTAAATGTTGCACACTGATGTGATGCTGTGAATGGAACCGGTCTGATTACTGTTTCGGCTGGGTTTGTTTACAGCTGACTTTGTAATGATAAGCAATGAGCTGATGTTCTGCTGTGTGTTTTCTGCAGAAACTGGCTCGTGACGCGTCAGATGAGGACTGCTTCTTTGACCTGTTGAGTAAGTTTCAGAGCAGCCGTATGGATGACCAGCGCTGTCAGCTGGATGAGCCGTCCAATGGAGAGAACGCAGGAGGAGCGGATCGAAACACACTCAATGACATGATCGGTCAGTCACAATGTAAGATCGCACAGAATCTGCTGAAGTTTCACTAGTCCTTAAAGGAAAAGAGATTATTACTCGCCTCATGTGGTTTCAAACCCGTAAGAATTTGGAGATATTTTGATGAATGTTAACACTGCTTTATTTGCATACAGTGAAAGCAGTATATTTATGATGCAAACACTTTACAATAAGGTTGCATTTGCTAACATTAGAAGTATTTTTCATTGTTAATGTTAACTAATGCAGTTAGCTAAAGCATTTCTTAATTATTTTCAATATTTATTCATACGTACATTTTAAAAAGCAACTCAAAGGTTGAGTCTGTTTATATTATCTATTAATGGACCTAAACTAACATGAGCTCACAATAAACAGTTATATTTTTATTAACTTACATTAACAAAGATTAATAAATGCAGTAACAATTATATTGGTCATTGTTAGTTAATGCATTAACTAATGTCAAGAGTCAATATTTTAAATACATTTTTATCTTGCATTTTCTGCTTTCATTTTAAATTTAGTTAAAGTTTTAGTAATTTTGTAATATTAAAGTCATATTATTTTTTTTATAATGTACTACGTTTAATACTTTTTTTAAAAATTGCATCAAATGCATTTGCATTTTCTAATTCGCATGAAAAAGAGTTCAGTCAGGATCACTTTTGACCAAAGATTTGACGAAGCTCATCATCAGTGTGAAATGATCACAGATTAAAATCATAAAGGTTGAGTTGTTTGTGTTGTTTCTCAGATGCCAGTCTGCTGACGTCTCCTCAGACCGAAGAACTGTTCGATTTGATCGCCAGCTCTCAGAGCCGCCGTCTGGACGATCAGAGGGTGAGCGTCAGTAACCTGCCCGGACTCAGAATTACCCACAATAACCTGGGCCACCTGTGTGGAGAGAACGACCCTCAGGAGCCCAGCGATGACTTCTTCAACATGCTCATAAAGTGCCAGGTGATACAGAGAGCCTTCAATCAGACGCAGACGCGTTGAGACTAAACATGTCTGGTGTGTTTTATCTCACAGTGACGCTAGTTCTGTTCTAAACTCTAGTGAGCTGCTTAGAAACATCTCTCTATTGCCCTGTCCACACGAACGTGGTTATTTTTAAAACCGCAGCTTTTTCGATGCGGTTTGGCCGTTCGTCCACACGCAAAGGCAGCACCAGGTCACTGAAACCGAACATTTTTGAAAACGCCTGCCAGGGTGAATATTTTCAAAAACTCCGGTTGCAGTGTTATCGTTTAGACAGCGAAACCGGAGTTTTTGGCTTGTGACGTCGGAGCATGCACCGTTATCTCCGCATACTGGAAACTTTTTCAGGCTTCTGATTGGCCAACATAGCTTTACGGTTGAGATTATATCGCCACCTGTTGGTTTGGCATGTTCTTGACAATGCTTCATAGCATGCGTTTGCATTTTCATGTGGACTGAGATTTTTTTTTAAATGGAAGAAGGAAAAAACTTATAAAAAAAAGTTAACATAACTTTTATAAAAAATACCCGTGTATGTGTGGACATGGCCTATATTATGAGCGTGCTCCCAAGGCTATGAACTAAAACTGTTTAAAATTGTTGGATTGAAGCAAAAAAATATGCTTGAAACAATACTTGAAAATTAACTGAACTGAAATAAAATAACTTTGTTGAAGTACTACACTTACTAAAACTAAAAAAAAAAAAAAAAAAAAGTATGTTTTTGTTAAATGTTTAATGTACATTTTTGTAATTTTGTTTTGTGCTTTTGTCATTTAATTTTTTTTTATGTTTCTATTTAGCTTTATTTGTGTTTCAATTTAAGTTTTCAATTTAAACTTCATTTATCACTTCAACATATTTTATTTCAATTGGTTGCCAAGGCAGCATTTCTAATTTAAGTTGAAGTTGTACAATTTCTAAAACTAAAACTGAAATAAAATAAAGCTATATATATATATATATATAAAAATCTGGAAATAGAAAAATAAAAGCTAATTCAAAATATAAATAATATTAAAATAATATGAAAAATGACAAAAAAAAGACTAACATTTTAAATGAAAACTGCAAATAGGAAAATAAAAGCTAATTCAAAACATTAATAAATACTATAATAGTATATAAATAATATTAATATAATAGTACATAAATAACTTCATATACTTAAAGCAAAATCAAAGAATGAATGGGTGTCGCATCATTTTGAATTAGCCAAAATGAAATTCATTTGGAGTTTGTCTTGGTGGTTTAAAGCAGCTTGCCAGCACAAACCTTCCGGAAAACATGTTAAGTTGTGAAAGATGTAAAGTTAATGGCATCACTGTTTCTGGTTATTTACTTCCCAGCACTGCTTGTGTGTAAATAGTTCAATAAAAAGAGCTCTATTCTACCTATCGAACTGACTGTTTCACTGTGCATGTGTTCAGTCATCCAGGATAGATGACCAGCGCTGCTCTCCTCCTGAAGGGGGTCCGCGGGCCCCAACTGTCCCAGACGAGGATTTCTTCAGCCTAATACAGAGAGTTCAGGCCAAACGAATGGACGAGCAACGCGTGCAGCTCCCATCTGATGAACAGGAGACAGACGAGGACGAGAGCCGGGGGTCGCAGACTCCTGAAGAAACCCGGGGCCAAATGACAAACAACGAGGACTGAATGAGAGAGGACGTTTCATGGGGAACGTTTTGGATGGACTCTTTCATGAGATGAAGAAATGTGCACAAAGAGACGCATGTGAGACATGAAAACACAAGTGCCATCTCAGTATACGGGGCAGTTTTACGCCTCCTGTGCTTTACAGCCAATGATCCATGACGTTTGATAGAGTTTATATTGAATGGAGGAACAGACATTAGGGACGCAACTCTCTGGGCGAATTCACTAAGAATCAGTGATTGTGTTGTTCCTTTGCAAACACTGCCTGCACTGTTTTAGCACCTGATTAACAAAATAAATTTAACAAATGAGGTGCAAAAACATCTAAAAAATGTCTGCATCTGAACGTACAGCCAGTCATAACCATCTTTTCCATTTGATCATTTATGCATTTAGCAAATGCTTTTATCCAAAGTGACTTGCAGTGCAAAAGAGGAACAAAAGCAACAAACATCACATTATCTACATATTATAGATGCTGTTAATTTACTCATCCAAGATGTAGGTGTTTATTCATAAAATACAAGTCTACCGTCACTTTGAGAGTCAAAAAAAAAAGAAGCATATCAGGCAACACAAAATTAATACACGTGGCTCCTGTTGATATATTGAGGTCATATGAAGCGAAATTATTGGTCTGTGCAAGAAACTGAACATTATTTGCAACATTATTACCTGTAATCCACAGCCTCAGGCAAACGCTACAGAGTGATGTCCAGTTTGTGAACAAATCATTATTTTGAACCGTTTTTTTTAGTGAACTCGTTCAACCAGTTCACCAAATCAGACTGAACTGAAACAGTTCGCGGCTCTAGCAGCAAAGATCTAAAAGTTAGTGATGGCCGCTTTTAAAACACTGCTTCATGAAGCTTCGAAACCTTTGCGAATCAATTGTTTCGAAACGCGTATCGCGGTTCGGAGCGCGTATCAAAATGCCAAAGTCACGTGATTTCAGTAAACGAGGCTTCGTTACATCATAACTGTTTTGAAACGTTTCGAAATTTCAATAGTTCGTCTTAGGGGGGCGATCTCTGTGAACCCGTGAATCATGCGAGTTCACTGAGATCGCTCTGCTGCGGTGAACTACTGCATCAGTGTCTATGGTTATACGATCTCGGATCAGTTTGATCAATTTGTAGACATTTTGTATAATTAAAAGTATGAGTATTAGTTAATAGTCTCTTACTAGCCTGTTTAGACAAGCTCTCCATAAAACAAACAAAACAAGCCCTTGCAAATGAATAATAATTATTTTAAAGACGCATATTTTACAGACACTTAATTTTTAATAGTATTTTATTATTTTGATTGCATTTAATATATTATACTTTTAAGAAAGCATTTTCATTGGGTTCGTAAAAGCTGTTTTATGCATGTTTTTGCCTGTGTTTTTGTTGCATTTACACACTTTTGACCAGCAGGCGTCACCAGCGTGTGGTGTTTCGAGCGCTTCAAAACAGTGAATCATTTTGCGAAGCAATTGGTTCAGTTGATTCGAAGCTTCGAAATGGTTCGTTTCTCGCATCACTACTAAAAGTTACTCAATCAAAACTCACTTCGGATGCCTGACAGTCACTCCGACCGGAAATTAGTGATGGGAAGTTCGGATCATTTTACCGACTCGGACCTTTGAGTCTCGTTCAGCAAAATGAACGAATCTTTTTTCGAGTCATTTCATTCATTTTAGCAAAATATAATTAAAATGTTACGTGTTACTTCCCTAACACGTCTACTACTTACGCAAACGTTGATAACACTACAAGCAATACAAAACTATAATGCTATAAGAAACAGAAAAGATTAATTAATTGTTTACCTGGGTCTTCAGTCTATGATTAGCTCACCTCACCTCATCTGACAAGTCTTCGTGTTTGAGTCGTTCGTTCATTACGTGGCAGCCCCATAAACTTAACCTATGCAGTCTGAGCCGGAAAGAGAGTTGATTAGTTCATCTCTCGAGTCTTCGGGTTTGAGTCATTCGTTCATCACTTGACAGTCCCATAAGCTTTAACCTATGCAGTCTGAGCCAGAAAGAGAATTCAAAATGAATGAATCGTTCAAGAACGACCCAACACTACTGGAAATGGGGCAAAATACTGGCGTGCATTGATACACGTCATTGACTTGGTTTTGCACTAATCAGTTGTTCCACAAGGTGGCAGCACTGGCCTGGGCCGGTGTTTCACAATAGAAAATGAAACTAATGGCTCGTTTCCACCAAGCGGTACCATTCACAACTACTGACAATGGAAACGGAAATAATTGCGTAATGTACTGTACTGAACCTCAGTGGAAATGAGCCATAAAGATACAGAACAACAACAACAACAACAGATGCCTGCATTGACAAGCGCTTGCGTAAGGGGGTTGATGAAGCTCTCTAGAGCACATGTGTCGACCACCTGCATTCGCGTTCACTTCAAATGAAGTATACTTTAAAAAGCTATGCGTTCAGTGCATGTGTACAAAAACTAAGGCTACGTCCACACGAAGCCAGAGCTTTCCCTATCCGATCTTTTTTCCCCCTCATCTCAAGAAATATCTGCATCCACACGAAACCGACACAAAACGATGTAGTATACATGCCAGACCAGCATGTGGCGCTAGAGGGTGCTTTTAGGTTTAAAATCAAATAAGTGATTAGCGAGTTTTCCATAACTGCCTCCAAATCACTGAAACGTGCAGTTTGGACTTTGATTGAATTGGTTTAGTTGTTCAATATTTTAGTCATTTGTGGCCGACTGAACAGCAGAGTAATGGCTCACTCACACTGATGGCAGTTTCATGTAGAAGGTTTAAAAAGTCATGTTGAAATGTAAATCTGCAGTATTTTGGAAGTAGAGCAATCTGAGAAAGTTTTTGAGGATTTTTTTTTCTTTATCGTAACACACAACATGCTGTAAAGGAGGGCATTGATATGGTGTGATGAAGTAAGCCAATTTGTCACGAATGCGTTCCCTCTGCCCTAGTCAGAAACTACACTTCCTAGCATCACCCCTGTCCTTCATCTGCACTCACTCGGCCATCACCAACACCTGTTCCCCATCATCACTCCAATAACGCCCTGCCTAAAAACACACACCACTAGCCATTTATTGTTTGGTCTCAACCAGGACTACAGACTCCTACCTGTGAGGAGTCCATTGTTGGATTGCCTTCTCCTACATTAACTTCAGTGATCACCTTCCACAAACTAACCTGTAACAGTGAGTGATATTTACCTGACATTAGTGGTGTGTGTACCCCGTCCTGTCTGTCTCCCTCCTGTGTGTGTCCAGTCCTACCATCAGTTCCTACAAAACACTGTCAAGTCTGTAAGACTTTTTAGTACCATTATTTACCTGCATTTTTCCATTTAACCACCTGTTCATAAATACCTGCAATAAATTCCTGTCTTCAGCCTTGTTCATACCCTGACAGAAAACCAGACCTACAAATGGCATGAACCCAGCAGTGTATTCGCCTAACCACCCCGCTGACCTGCTCCTCTCTTTCTCAAAAGATGGCCACCCTCTAGAAGACTATGTGGAGGAGTTCCTCAAGCTCTCCCATCTGCTGTCCTGGAGAGATGACACCCTGAAGACTGTCATCTTGAGTGGGTTGGATGATCCTCTCTTCCAACAATTACCAGCGGGAACTACCACCTGTACCCTGGAACGGTATTGCTGTGGCTGAGTGGTTACTCACTCACTGTAGGCGACTGAACAACAACATCAGGGCCACAAAGTCATAGCCATGGTCTTCAAGACACCATCTGCCTTGGAACTCCTCCCAAGCCTTTCTCTGCCCCTTCTCACGCCTGCCACCGAGTCAGAGCCGAGCCCAGAGAGCCCCCTACTAGAGCCCCTTACTCGGGCTTTAAATTGAAGCCCGAGCCCAGCCCGTACCCGAGATAGTTTGACGCGACCTGACCTGTTAAATTTACAGCCCGAAACCCGACCCGAACCCGGAATAGGTCTCTCACAACATATAATGTTTTGCAAGATGCTGTATTTCAGGATTACATGCAACTGCCAGTGATGAAACCGTTGCTTTACACGTATTTCTTTAATTCAATTCAATTCAAGTTTATTTGTATAGCGCTTTTCATGATACAAATTGTTGCAAAGCAACTTTACAGCAAATTAAGTTTCTACAATATTTAGTGGTAGCTTATCAGTGGTGACTGTCAGTTAATGTACATATGGCAGTACATATGTATCATCAAGGCACAGATGCCCCCTCAGCAAAAGAGAAAAACCTCTTACTTACTAATTATGAAACACTGCTGGGTGAGCACAGGTGTGACAGTCACAAATTCCATTTGAATCTCGAACTTCTAACTTAAAAAAAAAAAAAAAAAAAGTTTGCGGAAAGTGTTGCAGAACTATTTACACAAATGTATTCTTTTCAGTATGCGTTGTGAAGGAAGAGAACGGCATCGACAGTTGATGGTTTCCGCGCCGTCCTCCTCTGATTAAAAGTTACTCCAGCAGCACTGAAGTTTCTCTCGCTGCTGCTACTACTTGCAGGGATGCTGAGTATACTATGGGCCAGTCTTGACAGTAATGGGAAATTTTTTTTGGCTGTTGTTTTTCCACCAACCCAAGAGATCCCTCTCCTCTTCCATGTCGTGGTTGCGGCTGATGTATTGGTGAACTTCAACAGTTTCATTCAGGGGCACGTTTACCTACTCCTCAAACTCTGCCACCACAGTCTTGCTTCTTTTACTTGCCGGTTCAACAGCTGGCTCGCCACCATTGGTAAAGCTAGCTATCCGACGCCTGGCTTCTTGGTGGATATCCTCTTTGTCAGGTTGAGACCGCATGCGAAGTTGACAGAATTTTGGCCACAGAAATAGGGCAAGTTTATGCAGCGTCTCGATTTAGATTTTGCGATTCAGC
The DNA here is from genome assembly GCF_001515625.1 of Sinocyclocheilus rhinocerous. Lineage (NCBI taxonomy): Eukaryota > Metazoa > Chordata > Actinopteri > Cypriniformes > Cyprinidae > Sinocyclocheilus > Sinocyclocheilus rhinocerous. Next base: position 50,226 of record NW_015633463.1, read on the forward strand.
CATTCGAGATGTCACTCACGAATAGCGACAGAAATAGGGCAAGTTTATGCAGCAGTCTGACGTTTTGAGGCCGCGGCTTCTTTACATCTCCGAGAGATTGTTGTGGGATCAGGCAGCAAACTCTCGGCTGAGACGTGGCCATAAGTAGCCCCCACATTTATTAGGTCTTGCGCTAGGTCGATAAAGCTTCTTCCTGCAACCGTATGAAATGACCTAATATCGCGACAACAAAACTCCCCAAATTTTTTTGTGAGACTGGATTTTACAGAAGCAGGTACTGACTTAGCTGGTGCAGATAAATAGTCCGAAACCGATGTCTGTTTGTAGCTACTAGCTGCTGCTGTTGAACGAGTGCATCCACAGTCAGTGTGTCGCTGTAGAGAAGATGTACCTGTCTTCTTACTGTCGTAGGCCAAGACAGCTTTGCAAGCCCTACACTGCACGTAGCCGCTGAACTCTTTATTGCTTGTAATTGCTAAACTCTTTATTGCTTGTAAAGATCGTAATTCCTCCATATTGCAGCTTTTCCTGCATCGTTTGACACCGTAATAAGTTTCCCCTCACTAATTGTTTGCTTTATCGCACTCATTTTGTCTGCAGTGTTGTGAGAAAAAAAGCACGAGAGATCAGGAGCACATGCACAGAAGTTATATACAAGTTTATGCCAAAGGCCTTCCATGGAAGAATGTAACCCTGGAGACATTGCCTGTCTGACCAGGTGCATGAGCCAGCACCGATAACTGAGCTTGGTGGTTTGGAGTTGGACCCTGCCCTTGTCCCCCTCCCTGCTGCACATTTTCAGCCTATTAGCGCAGGCAATATAATTCTCTCCTATATCCAAGCCATGCTTCCTCCCTACGTTTCATCCAGCCAGAGCCGGCGCCAGCGCATCACTGATGAGGGGGCGGCTGATGTGACGAAAGGGGGCGATGACATAGCACAAAGTAAAAGTAAAAAAAAAAAACCATGTGGCCCATTCACGTATTTGTCGGACCGTAAACAAACATGCCCACTACTACTACAACTGTTAGAATACAGGGTTCACACAGATAGTGTTTTGGTCGCGAGACAGGTCAGTGGAAGTTTTTTTTTATTTTATTTTTTTTATAAAGTGCAAGGTCTAGAGACGTGTTTTAGAAGCTGAATTTCTTTGAACTTGAGCGCCGTGTTTTAGAATGATGTATTATGCACGAGAATTATGTGCGAGAAGCTGCTATAAAGACCTGAGACGAGAGCGCAGCATTCAAGACGTCGAGTAGCGCATTTACATTGAAATACAATGGAAAAGTACAGCAGTGGAATGAAAAAATGCGTTTTGAGTGAATGACCCTACTAAAAGCTGCTTAGCAAATATAGATGGCAGAGTATTCATAAAACAAAATCGCATAGCCACCAAATTCGAAAATCTGACATCCAGAAAATAAATATGTCTTAGGCAGCAGTTTTACCACAAATATAGACCAGTGATACCACCACATCCGCTACCAGAAATATTTAATTGTGTCTGCTTTACAATGAAACACAAGCTCATTGCGACCGATTCCCTGACATAATACATGCATTAATTGCGACCCATTTAACAGATACATAATTTTAAGTTCGAACAACTTGAACAGCAACAAACAATAACAATACAGCAAAATAATTAACTATGATCGTCTAGCCCTCTATTAAACATTAAAACATTATTTCATCATAGCTTACTCGGTAGTGCTACATTCTTGCATTTGCATCTTGAATTTGTGTCAGAGATGTAACAATTAAAATGCGACTTTGTGAAACGGACTGTCCTACATTCTTGCTATAGTAGCATCATATTAATGCATCCAGCCTATGCTGACTCTCCTGAGTCTCCGTTGGTTCCACCGAGCCCTGAATCACCAGCATCTCTGCTGGTTCTATCCAGCCCCGAATCTCCTGTGTCTCCACTCCTTCCACCCAGTCCTGAATCTCTTGCGTCTCTATCTAGTTCCGTCCAGTCCTGAGTCTTCTCTGTTTCAGTACACAGTCGCCGTCGGCAATATAATTCCCGCCTAGCTTCCCTCTCTTTCCTCCTCTGTCAATTCCAGACACTTCTTCTGTCCCATCTCCACTAGGTCCCTTCAGCACCTCAGCTCCTTAGTCAGTGGTCCCAATGATGCTCCATGCTCGCTCCTCTCCACCATGGATGGTCATCCCGCTGTCTCTGCTGGGCTCCCTCGTCCCTCTGACTTAGTCTTGGTCAGGTGTCACCCTGGTTTTGCCATGGGATTCCAGGCCTTCGGTTATGCCTCAACTCTCCATCCCTTCGGCTATACCGAGTTACGCCTTCCCTCCGGCTCTTCTTTGTCCTTGGACGCTCTGGTTCCACAGTGGCCTTCCTGGTCCCTGTCTCCGTATCAGTCCTACGAGCTGTCAGCTCCCCCTTAGCCCTCCAGATCAGTGGCGTCACCTTGGCTGTTTGTCTCCTCTGCTTTACCTGGTTCTTCACCTCCCATGGGTCCAACTCTGTCAGTTGGGTCTCTGGCGCCATCCTGGTTCCATCCTCAATCGGTTCTGCCATGGGTCCTCCTTCCTGGCTGAAGTCTGGCTGGCTCTATGGTGTTTCTCTTCACCAGCTCCTCACAGTTCAGCTTCAATGCCCCATACCGTTCCTCATCAGCATCAACCAATGCTCCTTCAACTCCATAACTGTTTTCAGTGCCATTATTTACCTGCATTTGTCCATTTAACCAGGAACTAGTGAATCCAAGCAGGTATTTATTGGTTCAATAAATACATGCTTGGGTTCACTAATTCCTATCTTCAGCTTTGTTTATACCCTGACAGCAATGACAGCAGTGGGAGTTTATTTCCATTTCTGAAAGAGGAAATGCCCCTTCAAATTTAGTTTTATTTTTCTTTTTTTTTTCTTTCACCGAGTGAAAATGAGGATGGAAAATGATAATTTGTATAAATATTGGACCTTTTTTGGTGCAAAAAGTCTGCAAACTTTATAAACTAAACATGAGAAACATAAAAAATCTGAAACTGCATTTCATGACCTCATTAAAGAAAATAATTTCACAAACATTTATCATTCGGTTTAGGGCTTTCTAATATGACATATTGAATATACTTATTGAAATGTATATATATTAAATTTAATATTCATATACTGTAAATGCATGTGGCTGTATCATATGCACATCTACTGTGTACAACATGAAAATATGGTAATATACACTACTGTTCAATAGTGTGGGGTCAGTAAGATATTTAAATGTTTTTGAAAGAAATCTCTTCTGTTCATCAAGACTGCATTCATTTGATCAAAAATACAGTAAAAACTGTGAAATATTATTGAAGGACTTTCCTTGTCCAGTTCATCCTGCCATAAAAGTTGACAAAAATCATGACTGATAATTACTGCGGACACTGAGGCTACTTGATGATGCATGTGAAAATGGTCAGAATGCTGACCCTTTATCCCGAAATATACGGAAATGTCATGAAATGAGAAGCAACCAATCATGAGCTCTGATCCATCTGCTACATTCCTGCATTCCCTCCCAGCAGCCCTCCGTCTTCCCAGTGTGCTGTGCGTCAGCCTGAGCTGCTCTGCACTATATAAAGTGGCGGTGGGCAGAGGGAGGGCTGCCGTACAGCGGGTCACTCAGACAGACAGGAGCCAGACACACTCAGCCTTCACTGGACCACAGAGAGAGACAGACAGGTCAGTACAGACGCATTGAGAGGAAGTGCAATAATACAGCACGGAAATGCCTTATCGTGTGTGTGTGTGTGAGAGAGAGAGAGAGATTGAGTTAAGCTCTTTAAGGTCTTGCTGTTCACAGGCGGATCACGGTAAAGCTGCATGAGAATGTATTTTGCCAGCGGCAATGTCAAACGGACAAACACGCAGATGCATTTGTGTTGTTTCATCATTGCAATCGTCTTGTGTTTTCTCACGAGCCGCTCAATGCAGTGCTGATCTCACGCTCCGGAATAAACATCTGATGGAATCAGTCACATGTTCTCCATTGTAAACACGGCCTCATTTACGTCAAATGGAGCCGCTCTCCTCTCTTAAAGCTACAGCAGCTCCGTCACTATGGCAACAGAAGAAATGTGGTTTGGAAATGTAAAGCGGTCTTTGCTCTGGTTTTGTGGCAGACAGCAGCTGCTGCCATAGTGGAACATCTTTTTTTTTAGCGTCTCCTCATGAGCGGTTGGGTGGATGGGAAGGTCATTAATCTATATGATAGGACAGGATCGAGGTTTCCCTCATATCAATGTCACCAGAAACTGAGCACAAGGTGTCCACAGATGCGTCACATGACCCTGAGTCGCATTAAAAGGCATGCAACCAGTTCTAAATTTTGATGACTAATTTATGAGGTCATATGTGACATTTAATCTAGTTTGCAGACACTTACTGGGATCCCATATTCCTAAAAATATGCTACTCCTGAACAGGGTATGAAATAGGTTTTGTGTGACACTAGTAACTAACGGACGTAGTCAGACTCAATATTCAGGTCATTTCAATCTTCTTTTCTTTGATCCTATTGAAAAATAAACCGCAGAACAGAGTGGAAGACACGCATAGTAAAACTACCACATCTCCGTCACAGTCACAAACGTGCCCATTGTCAACATATCAAAATCATTCACAATAGCCCCAATCCCTAAATACTGTTCCAGATTACAGTAGCTACAACCTGTCCACATACAAAACCTGAGTATCGGTTAGAACGAAAATTAAATATGGCTTTATTTATTCCGAAACATAAGTCGTGAAAATGTTACATTTGAAATGTTATATGTTGTATATTTTTAATTTTCATTTCATCATTCTACAAAAATGTAGCCTATTTAAGGCACTGTATTTCCTTATCATATTTCCTTAAATAAAGGCTATATTACATACACTCAAAAAAATGCTGGGTTAAAAAGGGACGAACCCAGCTACTGGGTTGTTTTGAAAAAACAACCCAACCGCTGGGTCAAAACAACCCAATAGCTGGGTTTGTCCCTTTTTAACCCAGCGCTGGGTTCTTTTTAACCCAGCATTTTTTAGAGTGTATAACTAAAGTGTAGGCTATAAAATGATTTTATTCAGAAATGTCATGTTTGTGATTTTTTTTATTTTTTTTTATTTGTTAATTTGTTATTTAAACTAATAGACCTAAATATTCGGAAACAGGTGCAGTTAGTTGCCGGTGTCAGTGGCAAAATTTATAAAAATAATCTTTGTGAGGATTCTCTGGCAACAGCTGGTCTTAAATTCTTTAGACACCGCACACTACACGACTTTAAACACCGACTGAAAACACTGCCTGAGCCCAAATGACATTCATAATCGGCCTGAGAGTAGTGTTCCCGGCTTTACAGAATGAACCGGATCAGCCTGTGCTTGGAACTGTCAAACTCATCAAGAATTAGGCAAAAACACATTTTATTTATTATTTTTATTTATTATTTTATTTATTTATTTATTTTTTGAGATGTTATAATAGTTTATAATTATTAGTTTATAATAATTATAATTATAATATAATTTAATTGTGTTAAAATAGATTAAACAATAATTATTTAACAAATCTTATATTTGTATAATAAACTGGGGGGGCCTATTCATCAGAGTGGCCTGTCTGCTGCCTTTGCCCTGATATATATATATATATATATATAATATAATTAGTCAAAATGATTATATCAAAATTTTCAATATATAATTTGCAAAAATTTTAGAAGTATTTGAAATACTGTATATATATATAGATAGATAGATAAAAACAGCTAACTAGTTAGTTAATTAACTTGTATGTCCTCTAACATAAAGATAATTATTTGTTTGATAATTTTTCTGTCAATAACTTTAATAACTCACAACTTAAAACTCAATAACACCATTTTAAGGAACGAACAGTAAAAATGATCTTTTGATCATTATTACAACATTGAAGTACATTTACAAAGAAATACTATTTCAGTTTTCTACTTAAAAAAATTCACGTTTAATTCAATGTTTTACTTGCCATTTCTCTGTAATAGTTTACTAGCGATTTCTGAGTGAAAAATGTTTTTACACCTTTTTTTTCAGTGCATTTTTTTTAGTGGGGAAATTCATGCAGAAACAGGGTTAAATCAGTTCAAAATGACTATTTGCAAATATTATAGGAATGCACAAAGTTGAATTGCATCATTGAAATCTGCATTAAAATGCATTTCATATACAGCAGATGAAGGTTTCATTTGCAGCTGCTGATGGGAAGCAGTGAGCAAGCTGTCTGCTGAGAAAACCAGCTCATATTTACACCAGCTTTTAATAGACAATGTTACAAATAATCTCAGGTTGCATTTGTGCCTTCTCGTCTTCAATTCGGACATGAATCTGGAGTGTTATGCTGTCTAGTAACCAAAAAGTAAGTGTTACGTTATCAAAGCATTACATAATCAAAGTCTTTCCAAACCTTTCTAACCTTTGATTAATTGTGCTGGCTGATGCACAGTGATGCTCTACTACAACTCTAGTGCTGATTTTTAACATGTCATGGCAATATTGTTTCTGCCAAAATACCATAATTATGTTGGTTTGTCAAAATAGCAAATAGGAGTGACGATAATGTTTTTTGCATGACATGACATGTCTTCTGACTTCTGCACAACACACTAAAAATCCAGTCTATCAAATAATGAGAGTTTGGTAAGCCGTTAATTACACAAGAAGTAAGTCATAGGGACAGAACTGGCAGCGTTTGCTGAGAATGACCCACATACTGTACTGCAGTTTTTTATTATTAACTGTAAATAATACAAGTATAAACACAAGCCATTAATGCTATGATTCTCAGCTAATGTTTTCAATATAGACACTTTATGGCAGTAGGAATAAGACACGTAGCTGCAGAAAGCGAGAGCTGCTGGACCAGTGTTTGCTTCACATGCTCTTGAAACTCTGCCATATTCAATTCATCAGATCTGCAGCGTCATACTGTACATTACATGCATGCAACCATACAAACCAGCTGCTAAGTTAGAGCCAAGAACAACAGTCTCACATGCCAGAGAGTCCTACAAAATCACCATAATTGGCCGGACATGCAGTGCTGAAGTGTCCAGTGCTGATTCAGGCCTTTGGGTGACATTTACAGTGGCACAGGGTCACCAGCATATAAAGCAGCCCGCTGGAGAACTGATCAGTGCATTACATAATACTGGCAGTGTGATAGAGTTCACTGCACAAAACCCAACAGACATGTGCTGCGCTGCCAGTTTTGGGAGGAATACAGTTTGCACATGTATCCTTAACCAACAGATGCATTTACATTTTGTCAGGAATGTGTCTGAAACCACTTCCTGAAGCTCTCTGTGTGATAGGATTGCAATGCATTTCAGTCTGTCTTTTCCTGATCGCATAGCTTTCTGATCAGTGAAAACATATGGCATGTTGAGAAACTCAGCAGTGTTTAACTATATGTCAGACATCGTGCCTTATGAATGTAAATTCTGGTAGTGTTGTAATGTGCCTTGCATAGCATAGTTAGTTATTATGTTGGCTTGACAAAGTAAACATTAGACAATGGGGGAAATAGGAGTGGCACGCTTTTGTAATGTTGCATAAAACACATAGTTTTAAATGGTCATTTCATGACCAGACTTGTTGCTTCAGCTCAGTTTTCATTGAAGTTCAGTATTTACTACATCCATATAAATTGTCTTATACATAAAATTGTTAAAATATATTTATCTAAATTATAAAAAAAATATTTGTAATACTATATATATATATATATATATATATATATTATTTTTTATGCAATGTTAATAT